>NC_134265.1:351247459-351547459 GCF_031893055.1 Leptodactylus fuscus
CTAGCCCGGACGAGGGAGTGTCTTCAGGCGAAACGTCCTGAAGAATGAACACCTCGCTTCTTTTTTCCGGGAGCTGGAAGAAACGGCTCCCGGAAAAAAGACCTGAGTGGCTCCCATTGATTTCAATGGGAGCCGTCTTTTTGGTCAGGATTTTGAGACGGATACGGCCTCAAAATCCTGACCAAAAATCTCCATGTGAACTTACCCTTAAGGATTTCCTGGTGTTTACCTTTAATAGTTAGGTTGGCAGGAATTAGGGCTGGTGGAGTTCGTGTTATACTGTAGACAAGCAGCAGGCCAGGACAGATAGTGGTGAGGTAGGCCTACACAGGACTAGCAAGGTCAGAAACTGGACAAGTTGAGCGGAGAGAACTTTTACATGGGACGTGAACACTAAGAAACCATAAGAATTATCCATAAGAGCTCGTGATTCACTCTAGGGCTGAGCCGATCTTGAGATTTCAGGATGGTTTTTACAATCCAATTTTCGATCATTTTCCAGCTGATCCCGATCGTGAAATTTGCTTGATCGCTGATTGGGATCCGATCTTCCCCGATCACTCAACTCTAATTGACTCCAAGCTGGGTTGTCTTCTTCTGAATCTTTTAGGCTCATTACTGTGTCAGAACCTGGACCGACGGAAGGTTTCATTGATATTCTATCGAGCCAGTCCTATCCAAAATTTCAATGCTTGCTTATCCTATAGCAGAAACATTGTTGACTGGTCGGTCATTTGCTGTTAGAGCTAAATGTACTTATGTTAGAGTTCTATGATGGGGGCTACAAGGGCAAGACGAAGGGTATATATAGTGGAGTAATAAGTGAGCTGTGTTGGATATGGCTCTTGATTTTAGCTGATAGAAAGGAACGCCAATTGGGTTACCCCATGTTCTAGAGCTGACCTCCAAAACCTTCTGCCTGATATTTTTGTTGGATGTTTGTCACCTTGACCTTGTTGATGGTTGTTGGTTATATATATAGCTATAACATCTACTATAATAGATGTGTAAGGGTCGTCCTTCCTACTAGTTTAGTAGGGTGTTGATGATGCGGGTGTAATCTGAAGAGCAGAATATGGATTATTCACTTAAGGCCCAATCATACAGCTCACATGGGTAACATTTATAGCTGCGTTATCTCATAGTGCTCAGCAAGAAAGAGCAGAGAAATTCCACTCTTCCTGGCAAGCGTCAAGAACATTATCTTGATATAAGAGTTGTCATGTGAAAGAAATGAACCCTGACACTTATTTAGTGGACTAGTTCTTTACAAGAAAGTAAAAAAACATGACGACAGACACCAAAGCAAACATTTATAACACTCCGACTAAAGTCCATGTAGGAAAATTCAGATAGAATATTCTGTATTCATAGAATAATGGCCGAGACCCATCATGGTGAGGAGCAGGGTGGGCTTTGAAAGAGGGCAACCTGGAAGTTGAGTTCTTCTATGGTGGTACTGCAAGGGATATAACATGAAATAAAACCTGTATAACATCAGTGGCATATGGAGGAGAGTGTATGGGCAAAGATCACCATATTGGATGACAACAAGTAATGTAAGTGAATGGAGCTGTATTGTAATATTGCAATCCCAAGGTGCCACAACCATGACTCAATGTCCAGGTCGCAGCAGCTTCTGGCTCACCATACTACTCAATTCACTTACACCTCCCTGCTGTTACGATTCTGTATATATATATATATATATATATATATATATATATATATATATATATCCTATTAATATTATAAATGTGAAAGTTTGTGGGTTTGTGAGTTTGTGTGTGTTTGGATGTTCAGATGTTTGTTCCTCAATCACGCAAAAACCGCTCCACCGATTTGGCTGAAATTTTCCACAAACATAGTTAATACACCCGATTGCGCAATAGGCTACTTTTCGTCACAATAGCGCACATACGTTTGTGCCAGGAACCCCACAAAACCCAAACTCACACCACCATCTCTGCAATCTCACACACTTTGGACCATAGCAAGCCCCAAAATTCATATTGCCCTCTACAGCAGAAGTCAGCAACCCCACACAATCACATATACATATACTTTACCACTTTGCCCCTCACCTTAACGATACTCCAGGAGGCGCTCTATAACGCTCCGGAGCAGCCATGTTTGCCGACCCCCACCGCTCTGACAATCCGCGACACCGCCCACCCATGTCAATACCCCTAGGAAGTCTAATAAATGCAAAAAAAAAAGTTTAAAAAAAAGTAAAAAAAAATAAAAAGGATTAAAAATTCAAATCACCCCCCTTTCCCTAGAACACACATAAAAGTAGTTAAAAACTGTGAAACACATACATGTTAGGTATCCGCGCGTCCTAAATCGCCCGCTCTACAAAGCTATACAAATATTTTTCCTGTTCGGTAAACGCCGTACCGGGAAAAATGGTCAAAAGTGCCAAACCGCCGATTTTTCACTGTTTTGATTCTGATAAAAATTTGAATAAAAAGTGATCAAAGCAATAACATTTCCCGAAAATGGTAGAACTACAAAGTACACCCGGTCCCGCAAAAAAAGACGCCCTATGCATCCCCGTACACGGACGTATAAAAAAGTTACGCCTGTCAGAATATGGCGACTTTTCAAAAAAAAAAATTTTTTAACATAGTTTTGGATTTTTTAAAGGGGTCAAAATGTAAATAAAACCATATAAATTTGGTATCCCCGGCATCGTAACGAAACACAGAATACGGGGGACATGTCAATTTGGTTGCACAGTGAACGCTGTAAAACCAAACCCCATAAGAAAGTCGCAGAAATGCATTTTCTCTTCAAATCCACCCCATTCTGAATTTTTCCCCTGCTTCCCAGTACATTATATAGAATAATTAATGGCAGCATCATGAAGAAAAATTTGTTCCGCAAAAATTAAGACCTCATATGGCTCTGGGAGCGGAGAAATAAAAAAGTTATGGGGTTTAGAAGGAGTGGAGTCAAAAACGAAAAACCAAAATCAAAAAATGCCATCGGCGGGAAAGGGTTAACTTCAAATACTTCTGTCCCAAAGTCACTATGTAAAGTTTCTCACAACACCGTATATATAGCAGCTCAAATACAAAGTAACTTCAACACAAAAGTCTCACGTATTCTCTGAATTACAGCAAAAACAAGATACAAAGTTACATTTCATATCCCATACCTTATACACAGTACGAAAACCTTACCCGCGCCTGTATATACCCACTGCTACAATCACCGCAGACGAAGTCGCGGGTACCAGCTAGTATATATATATAAATATAAATATTTGTTTTTAAACTACAGAACCTCTTAGCTGTAGAACACTACACCGAGGTCCACAGGCCCAATGGTGGGCGGCTGTATGTCTGAACTCAATGTGAACTACTGCAAAGACACCGCAGCATGAAAATCAATGTGAACTACTGCAAAGACACTGCATCCTGGACTAAATGTGAACTACTGCAAGACACTGCAGCCTGAACTCAATGTGAACAGTGTGTACTGTGCAACACTCCATGTGAACAAGGTGCAACTAAAGTCCTGCCAGTTTAGCTCACTGGCCAGGTGCACCAGTACAAGTGAAACACACATGGCTGCCAAGGGTTAACAATCACCCCAGGCCAGCAAACACACACACTTACCACTGCGACAGCTAGGGGCCACCACAGAAGTTTAGAACATTCTCCTGCACACAGCTTGGAGTTACCAGGGGAGCTTGCATGCTCCCGCACACAGCTTGGAGCCATACATTAAGTCAGACAGTAACACATAGGCTATCTCAGAGACCATACCTGCCGCAGATCTTCAAGCTAGAACGGCGTCTACCGCTCCTAGCCCTGGTGTAGATCTAACAGTTCAGGGTTTACAGGTCCTACCTAACAGCACCCAAGAGAAGCAGAAAAACCCCACACAGAGGCCTAGTCTGAATCCTGCCTGAGTACTGGAGCCTATCCCTGAAAACTACTGTCATTCACTCCGTGGACCTTGAGGAAATTTTAGTGGAAGTGTCAGCACCCGGTGGGCGTCGGCTCACACTATTTAAAGGGAGGTCCCTGCCCAATAGGGGCGGTGGTGATGACCTCACCGCTCATGCTCAATAGGGGAGAAAAGCTTGTGAGCAGCTCCAAAACGTCTGAGCATGCTCAGTAAGGTGAAAGCTGGATGGTTAGACTGACCCGCAGATGGCACTGTGCGCTATGATGACAACCTGTGGGACCCAATCCTAACACCCGCTTAACATCAATAGCTACATATGGCAGGTTTAATGACTTCCCATTAGTCACTTGCTGGACCGGATATAGAAACAAAAAATTGCCTTTGCAGTTTGCAAAATATTCTGCTGCTACATCATGAAGGTGAAAGCATCATTAGCACATGGGATCAAAGTCTTATACTGTCATCAGACTTTCCACCAGTGGGTCACAAACATCTGAAAAATTCAAAGACCTATTAATCCTTTTAAAAGAAAGTCAAAGATTAAAAATTTATTTTCCCACCATACCCGGGCAGATCGATAGTGTTTGACCTTCCAGACTCAAAAAGTGGGAGACCTGGTAATTAATTTTGTTATTGTAATAAGGTATTTGACACATCTACATCATTAAGGAGGCACTCCAGCAAAAAAAGATATTGCCTATAGGCTCTTATTAAAGGATATTGTAGAGACTGTTAGGATTGTCCTGTCCTGGTTGACGTGCCAATTAAGGGTTGTTTCCTATTTCTTAATTCCTTCCTCTACTCTGAGCTCCCTAATGCAGCCTAAATTTTCCTTGATATCCTTGACTTTTCTGAGGCAGAGGAGTCCTGTCTAGGATCAATGACTTACAGTAGCTCACAATACAGAGTCTCAGTGTATGCTATGCAATGAAGTTTCGATCTATCTCCTTTCCCTTGCTTGTAATCAGTTTCTGTTTCTCAGCTCTTACAAGTAGAAGGCAGGGGGAGCGATGTAAAACTGAATCTCATAGGGTACACTGGAGATTCTGCACACAGCACACACAGAGATACTAGAGACAGACTGTGGGAGTTAGGAGAGTTTATAACTCTGTAACTAGTCATTGTATCAACTCACCTACATTACCGCTACACTGCTGACCTTTTAGCTAAAGTAGGAATTAAAGCTTCTACAGCAATATAGAAGAACAAGGGAGCAGAATCTGGTCTAAGAGCAACTTGGAAGGATGTGATCAGGGGCATATGGAAGGGGGCAGTTTTATGTCAAAGTCATACTTTTGCAGCTCCTGTTAGATTTCAGTCCCAGATTTTGGGCTCATCACTATCTTGTTGTCCCATGATTTCCCAACTTCAACTGAGATAGAATACGATGATGAAGCAGAGAGTCATCATCCAACTGTTCTGTCATGCAACGTGTGATTTGAGCTACCTGCATAGGGAACTGCTACCGGGAAACAGGCTATGAAAGATGCCAGGTGCTTTCTCTATGCAGAAGGTCATAGAAGGGGTTTTCTGGCCACTTGATGTGAAAAACAAGTTACCTCCTGTTACGGTCCTGTGAATATATATAAATAATATTTTTTAAACAACAGAACCTCTAGTCTGTAGAACAATGCAGCAAGTTCCACAGGCCCAGTGGGCGGCTATATGTCTGAACTTAATGTGAACAGGATGCAACAAACACTGGCCGAGGTGCGGCGCGGTACTCACTGTGAACAGAGTGCAACAAACAAGGGCAGTGGTGCGGTGCGGTACTCAATGTGAACAGGGTGCAACTAAACCCTGCCAGTTAAGCTCACTGGTCAGGTGCACCAGTACTGCTGAAACAACAAGAATGCCAAGGGTTAACTCACCCCAGGTCAGCAACAAATATGCACTTGCAACAGCTAGGAGTCACCACGGAAGTTAGCATGCTCCTGCAACAGCTAGGAGTTACCAAGTAAGTTTGACAGTCTACACAGGCAGAGTCCAAACCTGCTGCAGCTCCACAGGCTGGAACAGTGTCTACCACTCCTAGCCCTGGTGCAGAGCTGACAGTTCAGGGTTTACAGGTCCTAACTAACAGCACCCAGATAGAAGCAGAGGTAACCCCACACAGCAGCCTAGTCTTACAACCTGCTTGCAATGCTGGAGCCTGTCCCTGTACGACTGTCATAAACAAACTTCCATGGACTTTCAGTCAAAGTGTGAGCACCCGGCAGGCGTCGGCTCACACTATTTAAAGGGAAGACCCCGCCCAATAGGGGCGGTGGTCATGACGTCACCACTCATGCTCAGTAGGAGAGATATGATACTTAGCTTGTGAGCGGCTCCAAAAGTCTGAGTATGCTCAGAAGAGCGAAAGCTGGACTTAGACTGACCCGCAGGTGGCGCAGTGCGCTGAAAAAGAACCCTGCGGGACCCAATCCTAACACCTCTCTATAGTTACATGGTTAGTAAGATGTTATAAAGACATATGCTCGGTAACTTGCTGAGGGTGGGGTGTCCTACCACTTGGACCTCCAATGACCATGACAATGGAGCAGCGGGTCAGACAGTATACGCCGATTCATTTCAATGAGACTACTGTAGATAACTGAAAGCCTGTGCTTGGCACACCCATTGAAATGGAGGGGAGGAAAGTCCATCCATCCATTCCTTCCAAAATTGATCGGAATAGATAGGGTCCCCAGTGACGGAACCACCACCGATCACTAAGTTACCCATTATCCTTTGGATATGGAGTAAATTGTTTTTAATTTTCAGAGGCCGAACAACCCCTTTAAGAACAATGTTGTATATCGATGTCTATAAGGGTTACTTGACTTCATTCCCATAAAAGAGCTACAACTAAAGAGCAGTTACTCTCGAGTAGACGTGCGGTTCTCCCCCAGCTTCGCAGTGTGGACAAAAATACAATTACCCAATTGTCACAGCAACTTGGATTGGTGATGAATGAACGTCCCTCCGTTACGTGCCGGTTTCATGTCGCCTTCGCTGGTCAATTCTTAAAAATAAAAAAAAATTCTCCCTTACTCAGCAGAATTTCCGACAAATGAAAGTAAAACCAGCAGAGATTTGGCTGCTTTACATCATTTACATCAAGCTCTAAATGACAGCTTGTAATATAATCGTGTTCTACAAGTGACTGCATTTAATCCGTTCCCCACCACGGAGCCGGCATCGCTGTGCACACATCGGAGCGGACAGTGCATGACATGTATACACCAGGATGAGGCTGGGAGATGGCGGAATGCTACAAAATATTCTCACTCAAGTTGTGTTTCCTCAATAGTTTTATTGTAAGGAAGATTAAGATAACAAATGAATCTTTAGTGAGCAGCTGACCCCCTCACACTGCTCGTTCATCATGTTCCTCCAAGTAATTGCTGGCGAGAACAAAGATCGGAAGAAATTAGAGCCTCCTAAACCATGGAAAACAATGCAGAAGTGGGCTTAACCCCTTTATATCCGGGCAACTTTAGGCTTTAAAGGCGTTGACTCATCAAAGACATTTGTAGCAATCACCACAACTCCGAACAGCCCTGGCAAGTAGACGATTTTCCAAAGGGGAGCTGAAATCTGCTGGGTGTATCTCCCTGTGTGTAACATGTCTGACTGTTCAGGTCTCTGCGCCATCTTCCGCTCGCCCACTGCAGTGCAGGAGACTTGTTCAGTTTGATTCCTAGTACCTCTTCTACCCCATCTCCTGCACCTTTGTTCTCTTCCGCTCCTCTAGCCTTACCTGCCTGATGGACAGTCAAGTCTGGGGCAGGTTCTGGACTTGATATGAACAGGTCATCAGCCCACACATAATGGCCGGCCATTGTGACTTTGTCCTCGCTAAGCTTTCTACTTAGACAGCAATGAGGACCAAGGGTCCGTGGCAGAAGATCCACACTTGTTGGTCGTGAGGGTGAGACACGGGCCAAGGATTTTAGTTGAAGAACCTTTTACTGGAGTCAGTAGAAAAACAGTACGGCACAACGCATTTTGGACTATAGAAGAGCCCTTTTTCAAGTGCAAAATCACCCACAGCAAGGCATCCAGTGAGGAAGGAGCCGGGCACAGCAAAAGTTTTTTCCGGGTGACTTGCTGTGGGTGATTTTGCAGTTGAAAAAGGGCTGTTCTATAGTCCAAAATGCGTTGTGCCGTACTGTTTTTGTACTGACTCCAGTAAAAGGTTCTTCAACTAAAATCCTTGGCCTGTGTCTCACCCTCACGACCATCAAGTGTGGATCTTCTGCCACGGACCCTTGGTCCTCATTGCTGTCTAAGTAGAAAGCTTAGCGAGGACAAAGTCACAATAGCCAGCCATTATGTGTGGGCTGATGACCCATTATGTGAGGGCATGTCCACTGAGCGCGGATCTTCTGCCACAGACCCTTGGTCCTCATTGCTGTCCATTGTACTTCCCGGTTTTCTCGTGTATGTAGATGGAACAACTGCCACTATCACCAGGACAATACTCCATCTGTATGCAATCTAGGGTGTTGTGATCCATTCACAACCCTGCCAGGTTAGAGACCAACTGGTCATTTCATCACTCACTCTTTATCACCAATCCATATTGTTACAGTGTAATACTACACTATGGGGCATAATACTGTGTGCAGGGGCCACTATGGGGGATAATACTGTGTGCAGGGGCCACTATGGGACATAATACGGTGTGCAGGGGCCACTATGGGACATAATACTGTGTGCAGGGGCCACTATGGGGCATAATACCGTGTGCAGGGGCCACTATGGGGCATAATACTGTGTGCAGGGGTCACTATGGGGCATAATACTGTGTGCAGAGGCCACTATGTGACATAATACTATGTGAAGGGGCCACTATGGGGGATAATACTGTGTGCAGGGGCCACTATGGGACATAATACTGTGTGCAGGGGACACTATGGGACATAATACTGTGTGCAGGGGCCACTATGGGACATAATACTGTGTGCAGGGGCCACTATGGGGATAATACTATGTACAGGGGCCACTATGGGGCATAATACTGTGTGCAGGAGCCACTATGGGACATAATACTGTGTGCAGGGGCCACTATGGGGCGTAATACTGTGTGCCGGGGCCACTATGGGGCATAATACTGTGTGCGCGGAAATGCGGGGGGCGTTTGGTTGAGGTCTTTGGTGTCGGTCGGGGAGGGGGGGGGAAGCCATGTCAAAAGTTTGCCACGAGGCCCCGCTATTACTAGTTACGCCACTTCTCCCAAATCAAACATAGCGCCATGAAGGGGACCTTAGTAGGAGCAGAATATACCTCTATGGACACACACCGATGTAGTAATGCTGAGATAATCAACTTTTCTGGATATGCCATATCAGCTGGCACGTAGACCCTGGAGGGGGGGGGGCTGGTTTGTCTACAGACAGCTGGGCCGTGAAGGCAAACCTATCCCTCAATGTAAGCGAACCTCAATGACGTCTGTGTATCCAAATACAGTATATGGAAAGTGACTGCGTTCACGAGATAGCACTTTTCTGTTTTCTTTCATCCTTTCGAAATATTCAATTTGTACCAAACTTTTACATATTGCTCATCATTGTGTGGAAATGGAAATGTCTTTGGCTCGGGATGATCTTGTTAGTACAGAAGCTTTGCAGTGTTTACAATCAATTAACCTCCCATCATTGGCGCCACCGTCATTGCGGCTATTCTGGTGATGTTGCAGCATCTGGACGCCAAAGTAATTTTCCATGTCTTGTGTATCCAGTGACAAGGACAGTCCTGTGTGTGAGCAGCTGCGGGCTTTGTATCCCATTTACATAGCGGCTTCTATACGATATGAATTTAGCAATCGAAATGCAAAAAATTTCCGTTCAGCTGAAAGGGAAGTGAATTCTATAAAAATTCAACATTACCAATTTTAACCCCTTTGTACTACGACCAGTTCTAATTTTATTCATCCCATCTTTGTAAAAATTGCAACTTTTTTTGTTATTTTTCTATTGACACACTTTCAGCTGTATGAGGGCTTGTTTTTTGCAGGACTGCTAATGTAATCAGGTCAGTATTATCCCCCATAGTGGCCCTTACACACAGTATTATGCCACATAGTGGCCAGTATGGGGGATAATACTGTGTGCAGGGGCCACTATAGGGGATAATACTGTGTGCAGGGGCCACTATGGGGCATAATACTGTGTTCAGGGGCCACTATGGGACATAATACTGTGTGCAGGAGCCACTATGGGACATAATACTGTGTGCAGGGGCCATTATGGGGATAATACTGTGTGCAGGGGTCACTATGGGGGATAATACTGTGTGCAGGGGCCACTATGGGGGATAATACTGTGTGCAGGGGCCACTATGGGACATAATACTGTGTGCAGGGGCCACTATGGGGGATAATACTGTGTTCAGGGGTCACTATGGGGCATAATACTGTGTGCAGGGGCCACTATGGGACATAATACTGTGTGCAGGGGCCACTATGGGACATAATACTGTGTGCAGGGGCCACTATGGGACATAATACTGTGTACAGGGGACACTATGGGACATAATACTGTGTGCAGGGGCCACTATGGGACATAATACTGTGTGCAGGGGCCACTATGGGACATAATACTGTGTGCAGGGGCCACTATGGGGATAATACTGTGTGCAGGGCTTACTAAGGGACATAATAGAGTGCGGAGGAGGGGGTCGGTCGAGGTCTTCGACATCGGTGTAGGTTTGGGGGGGGGGCCCATTTCAAAAGTTCGCCACGGGGTCCCGCCATTCCTAGTTATGCCACTGCTGCAGTGGTAGACTAGCCATAGTCATTGGGGTCCGCTAGTGTTCATGTGTTACCGCTATTTTAGCAATTTGACTTTCCATTGTTTGGGTCCCCTGACGAACCCGAACAAAGGAGACCAGAATGCTATTGTCAACCTAACAAAAGAAAGAAATAAGGCCACCTAGTGTACTAAACACTAAATATTTATAAACTTTTAGCCCCTCCCTAATGTACAAAACCCCCCAAATCAAGAATAAAAGTGGAAGAAGCAAGAAGGCTAACAAAATCACCCATTTCCAACGCATGGTAAAGCTATATCTAGCCAACCACAGAGAAGGATGTATGCATAAGCGTAACTTGATGTTCCATTCACATGGTTGAAATGGGACCCCATTTTTGGGATTGTTGGGGTTCCCAGCTATCAGACCCATCAAGTTATGATCTATCTTGTGTATCGGCCATAACTTACTAAAGCCACACAAAGACTTTCTATACAGTCTATGGAGACCAGACCGGCCTTCCACATTGCCAAGTCTTCTAGAGCTTCGAAGGCTCGGGTCGATCGTCCATTATGACGTGGCCTGCTTCGTAGATTATCTGCAGATATTTTCCAGCGCTGTGCGGAATATTCCAAACCTTTATATCATCAAGTATAAATAGAAGCCGTCATTAACCACGGTAAATGCCACGCACCTAGTCGCACATTAAGTAGACCCCTGGAGTCTCTGTGAATTATGTAATAAGCTTAATGATCCCGTGTATAACATCACAGTCCTTTGCTCTTTTCAAAGATTCAGAAGACGCTCGTATCGTGATCCGCTTCCATTTACCAGTGTAATGTTCCAACATGTAATTGAAGTTTGTCATTTGTGACAAGAAGGGCTAAATGTTTAAACACCAAAAGGTAATAAAAAAATAGAGTAATTTGTGAAAAATATACAGAAGTGCAATGCAGATCCTACAAGGAGGCTTGTTACAATGGATAAGACAATCAGGGCTGGAGCATAGACTTTGCAGAATGGGGTGTAACTTTATGGGGTGCAGAGGTTGCGTTGCACCTGGCTTCAAGTACCTTAGGGCGCCCATTAGGTGTCACTTCCCAATATGAGGAGACCAGTACTATAAACCATACATTGTAGTTGGGTGGATCTTCTAGGATAAAGAGTTCTTTTATTTCAGGGGTTGTTCTAGACCAGGGTTGCCCAATACGTCGATTGCGATCTACTGGTAGATCGCAAAGGACGTATGGGTCGATCGCGGGATGCAGCCAGGGATCCCCGGTGTCTGCTTGTTCACAATGCAGGCTGAGAGTCAACTCTCAGCCTGCGCTGTGAACAAGCACTCCGGACACTTGCAGGCCGGGCAGCAGCAGCTCCGGGGGATGACGCGCTCCCCGCTCTTAGAGATGGAGGGAGCCGGGGTGCTGCTTGTTCACAGTGTAGGCTGAGAGTCATCTCCGGACACTGGCAGGCTGGGGTTGCGGCAGCTCCGCCTGCCAGTGTCCAGAGATAACTCTCAGCCTGCGCTGTGAACAAGCAGACACCAGGGATCCCTGGGCGGCCACAGAACGCCGCTGTCTCCTGCTCTCACTAGGGTTGAGCAATCGGGATCGGAAAAGATCGGATTTCGATCGGCGATTGAGTAAATTTCACGATCGCGATCGAAATTCTGACCCGATCTTTTCCAGCGGGATCGAGATCGGAGGTTATCTCAAGATCGGCTCAACCCTAAAAGTGACTTTTCCCATAGAGAAGCATTGACTAGGGTTGAGGATCGGGTTCGGAAAGGATCGGATTCCGATCGGCGATCGAGCAAATTTCGCGATCGCGATCAGGATCAAGATCGGCTGGAAAATGATCGGAAATCGGATTTTAAAATCGATCTTGAAATCTCAAGATCGGCTCAACCCTAACTCTCATGCTCCGCCCGACCCCGCCTACATGCCCCCCCCCCCCCACAAGCCCGTCCCAACCCCTCCCCCCCCCCACAAGAAGTGGGTAGTAGATCTCTTGCCTTGGTCAGTTTATAAAGTAGCTCACATGCTGAAAAAGTGTGAGCACCCCTGTTCTAGACCCATTTCTAGCTTCTTAGTATCTGATCTTCATCTACTCCCGGGTGCTCAGGACTGCTTAGCTTAATTGTCTTGTCTCTGGGTCCTACTGCACTAGTCCATGTTAGGTTCAGTATGCATTTTAGCCTTTCCAGTGGTGTCAGGTGTTATGCTCAGTGTTTAGGGATAGATTTTAAGAAAAGTTCCAGAAAAAAATTAAATCAGGGCCAGTTTTTTCTGTTCATTCACATATATGTGTTAGAATTGCCTGAAGGTATTCCCAATGGGAAGGGAAAGGGAATACAGAGACAGTGAGCCCTAAATTTAGGCCCACCCTGTGTCCCTATCTATTTGCCGCAACTTTCCTAATGACAGGGACAACTGGAGGACAAACCCTACACTAGATAAGTGATACACAGAACAGAACAACACAACACAGAAAAAGAGACAGCAAGACAAGGGTCAAACCAGAGAGACAAAACAGAACCAAATCGCGTATAGTCAAAGAGTAATCGAAAAACCAAAAAGTGGAAGTCGGTAAATACAAAACAAGAACAAGGGAAATGCTTAGCAGAGTCAGAGATACAATAGCCAGCACCATGTGTGGGCTGATGACCAGATTAAGGAAGTCCTGAACCCGCACCAGGTTTGATTGGCAGATAAGCTGTCAATCACAAGCACACAAAGGTTAACCCTAACAATGACAACACAGAATGACGGAGTCCGGGAGAAGGTAATCATGAGCATACATGTATCCTGCGCCATACAATGAGGCCAGCGGATTGAACAGGTTAGGACATAACAGTACCCCACGTTAATGAGGAGCCACCAAACCATCATCAGACAACCCAGGCTTCTGCCGATGGAACATACTAATGAGACATGGTGCATGAAGGTCCTTGCCAAGGGACCCATGTCCGCTCCTCAGGGCCATAACCTTTCCAATGTACAAGGTACTAGACGGAGTTCTCTACTCAATGGGAATCTAGAATTTTTTCAAACTCATATTCTAGTTCTCCCTGAACTACTACAGGTACAGTCAGACTGGATGAAGCAATGACAGGCATAATGTATTTTTTTCAACGTTTGCCTGACTTTTTTGATTTTCTTGGGAATTTACTAGGTTCAGCAGAGCCTAGGCCCAAACTGTGCACAGCCACTGATAAGTCTGTTGGACTGCAGGATTTATAGATCTATAGTGTTACGAAAAGACGAGTACCTAGGGTACCTAGCGTTAAAACCATAGTGGAGACATCTTAGTGGCGGAGTTCCTTCTGTTATTATTAAGCACTCTCTGCCAAAGGAAGAAACTCAGGGCATATGGCTTTGGTGCCAGCATCTCCAATGGCCCCTATAATATATGTTTATACACGAGGATTGTAAGGAAAGACTGACTGGGATCACGGCCCTGCTATGACTAGAGACTGTGAGCTGAGCATTGTGTGACTTCAGAGCAGCGATTTATCATGGTTGCAGAATGTGACGGTGGCTCATTTAGTCCACTCCTTTTACCAACACAATCCATACATTATAAAGTGCTGTCAGAAAGGCTTGAGAACTGGAGAATGTGCAGCCATTTATCACGGCGTGCGCGGTCTCATGATGGAGGATTTAACTCTGCGTCCACCCATGCCCACAGCAGTTATCATACGATGATGTAAAGGATAATACCTGAACTGTGTAGGATAATAATATACTAATGCTGAGGGTTAACATGTATGTTTGCATTGTAAGATGTTTAAATTACAATACAGTATAGTGCAAAAGTTTTAGGCAGTGGGAAAGTGCTGCATAGTAAGAATGTTTTCAGAAACAGAAGTGAATAAAGAAAAAGAGAAATGTAAATCTCATCAATATCTGGTGTGACCTTTGCCCTTTAGAGGAGTCCTGGAAGTGATGATACAGCCCATAGACATACATAGCCCTGATCTCATCATCATCAGGTCTGTCTGGGATTACCTGAAGAGACAGAAGGATTGGAGCAAGTCTACATCTATAGAAGATCTGTGTTTAGTTTTTCCATTTCTCTTTTCTTCATTCACTTACTTAGTATTCTTACTAGTGATGGGCAAAATCAGAAGAGATCTCTGGGTATAATAATATCAGTTTTCACTTTGACATAACTTTGGCTGTCTGTGCCTTACAGAGATAGAAATTGCATATATATAGGTTCCTAGGAGCCCTAACAGTGGAGGAAATGGAGGAAATGGAGAGCGAAGTCATGCCAAGTAACACACTGGCTGACTTGATGTCCGGTTGCTTTTCAAGAGACAAAGGCATAGTTCACATCATGGAGAGCAAACAATACTGGAATTTTGCAATCCTCGACCCTCAGTATAAAAAAAAAACTAGTCCTTCGTTCTGGTAAGGGAGAGGAAAAATCGCATAAATGATTGCCACAAGGAACTGGTGCAGAATATGATGGAAATGTTTCTGTAAACCCTCGCTAGCGGCAGAGAGGAGATTTCCTCTAAGAGGCTAACAACTGCCATCTGGTCCACAACCACCAGGGGAACACTCTCCAAGGTCTGGGACACGTGAACGCCCCCCATGGCCAAACTACCACCACTGAGGGGCCTAGTGTCATCGGGAGGGAAAAGTATAGGCACATGTTGCGTGAGTACCTGGCCAACCACAGCCCTGTCCTCTCCGATCCCTCTGCGCCTAACACGTATTGGGTGTAGAAGTTGGACCTGTGGCCCTTGGGGTGAGTGGAGGCTTCCCCCAGCTGAGGTTTGGGTCAGTTTAGCGAGTATGCCCCGCAGTTAGCCTTTTTGGTGGCATAGAGTGTACACAATGAACCCCAACTGTCACTTGCTGAGCCGCTCTTCTACTTGTAACTGCATGATAGAACCTGTGCGTCTATGCTCTCTTAAGTTAGAGACAGATTGGGGCCCCTGCATTTTAAGTTTATGCCCCATACTTTTGCTTTAGCCCATAAACAGAGATGTTATTTTGAGCTCATTAGTGCCAATTCAGCCGAGCCACCCCCAGGATTAATTCTTTTACCCCTCTTTTGCAGTTGTCACTTGCCCCAGCAGCGTATACAGTACCAGGCCCACCATTCAGCATTCATGCTATTTTATATTTAGCTGTATACCACTTTTATTTGGGAGTGGAATACAACCAGGAAAGCTGGATTCAGCGTATATATATACTATACACAGATTTTCTGTATACCACTTAGGTGTTTGGGGGTACTCACCATGGAAAGCTGGATTGAGTGTATATGGACTCCTCTCCCTGCAGTATATTATCTCTGAAAAGAGCTGTTGTTGTTCTTCAGATTTCCTGCCTAGCAGAATCTAATCCCTCCGTAGCCCTCAGCAGATCTCTCTCCCTATCTCTCCAAGCCGCAAATGACACGAACATGGCGGCCAGTATTCTTATAAATCGGAGGTCACGTAATTTCGGCAGCCAATGGCTTTTTCCAATTTTTTTTTCACTGCCTCCGTTGTCGTAGTTCCTGTCCCACCTCCCTTGCACAATTATTGGTGCAAAAAAAGCGCCAGGGAAGGTGGGAGGGGAATTGAATTTTTACTGCATTTGCCGTGTGGTATTCTATTGGAATCGAACACCTTGAACGGCCTGATATTCGATCGAATACCAATTCGATAGAACGCTGTTTGCTCATCTCTATTCATGATACTCTCTAAATTACTCCCATGAGCAGCTTGGATACTATTTACGTAGGTGCATGACTTATTACCACTGCAGACAATATGAGGACCTGTAGTGTAGAGCACAATGGTGTCAAGGATCCAGCTGCCCACTATGTGCAGTGGTCCGGAGAAGCAGATCCATTGGAAGACATACAGCATGTGACCCAAAATTTTGGTTCCTATTGAGCAGTTGGGATGCAGACAATGCAAGAGCATGAGGCTACCTGAAGGCTAGAAAGACTAGACTGGTGACCCACTTATTATATTGCTGGACCCTAATAGCAAATGTAAGTATAAACTCGATTTTGCTAATATCCAAGTCCTGTATGTGCAGACTCCGAACCGGATCCACCAGGCAGCTTTACGATATAAACCATGGGGGTAAAAAGTAACTACGAGGTTGATTTAATTGAAGAAGAGACCTGTGAGGGCCGATGGCTGTTCTTAGCAGGTGGTGTTTCGTGACTTCCAGTAAATTAAGTATCCATTGTAAAGCGTCCTGTCATGTTGACGTGTGTACTGATACATAGGGCTTCAGTGGTAACTTTATGTTATTAAGGAAATTCCTCTCACTGTCAGTCACCGACCTCCTCCAATTACTTCTTATTTCTTTAATGCTTTTTTTCCTTTCATCCTAAGGTTAAAAAAAAACTAAACAAAAAAACCCCACAAATTAAACATGACACACAATGAAAGGAGATAATTCTCCTGCCTCTACCTTAGCTTTATACTTTTGAAAAGAAATTTGGCCTAAAGTATATGAAAGACTATGAAAGCTTCTCAAAAATGTAAAAAAAAAGTTCTTCATATTTTATTCTTTTCTGAAATGATAACTGTTTGAAGCTGCAGGTCTGTGAGAAGAGGTTATGTGCTCTCCTGCCGCAGCTGAATTACTCTCTGCACGCTTCTATTGTAGAGAGTAGTGGGCATGCTCTATGACAAGTACAGAAGAATCCAGGCAGGGAGATGGTGGAGGAAGAGGAACTTACATCTATGTATCATCCATTGTCAATGGTTTAGTCATAAGTTACCTGTCACAAGCTTTATAATAATTCCCTTTAAAATATATATATCAAATAGAGATGAACAAACTGACTTGTCTCAAGCTTGGTTCAACCCAAATATTCCAAATAGAGTGTCTTCAGATCCCAGAGTATAATAGGTAGAGGCCTAGGGAATGTGAAAAAAAAAGTTCATTCTCACCTTCTCTTCCAATCTGGCAGTGTCATACACTATGTTTTATAGATAGGTTCCTAGAAGCCCTGACAGTGTTCTACACTATGTTTTATAGATAGGTTCCTAGGAGCCCTGACAGTGTTATACACTATGTTTTATAGATAGGTTCCTAGGAGCCCTGACAGTGTTATACACTATGTTTTATAGATAGGTTCCTAGGAGCCCTGACAGTGTTATACACTATGTTTTATAGATAGGTTCCTAGGAGCCCTGACAGTGTTATACACTATGTTTTATAGATAGGTTCCTAGGAGCCCTGACAGTGTTATACACTATGTTTTATAGATAGGTTCCTAGGAGCCCTGACAGTATTATACACTATGTTTTATAGATAGGTTCCTAGGAACCCTGACAGTGTTATACACTATGTATTATAGATAGGTTCCTAGGAGCCCTGACAGTGTTATACACTATGTTTTATAGATAGGTTCCTAGGAGCCCTACAGTGTTCTACACTATGTTTTATAGATAGGTTCCTAGGAGCCCTACAGTGTTCTACACTATGTTTTATAGATAGGTTCTTAGGAGCCCTGACAGTGTCATACACTATGTTTTATAGATAGGTTCCTAGGAGCCCTGACAGTGTTCTACACTATGTTTTATAGATAGATTCCTAGAAGTCCTGAAAGTGTTATACACTACTGTCAGGATACGGAGTCGCCGCGGTCTCCTTGCTGCGCGGCGTCTCCCTGGGAGACGTGTTAGGAGTTCTATTGGGTGTGCTTAGGTCATTAAGGGTTAATCTTTTCCTTGCCTTCAGTCTCCATGTCATTAGCCATCAGGTGTGTTCTCTGCTGCTATTTAAACCCCACCCAGGCATGGATCCTTGCCAGTCATTCACTTTGTGTTTTCTGGTCCCCCTGCTCAGTCTGATTCCCTGTCTGTTTGTTTTCCATATGTCTCTTGGTTTTTAGACCCGGCTTGTATTTTTGAGTATCCCTTGTCTTTTGATTCGGTACCTTTATTATATCTTCTGGCTCGACCTCTTGCTCGTCTGACCTCGCCTTCTCTTCTGTGTCTTGCTGGGACTTGTGGTCCTCCCTGGTTCCATGCTGTTTTAGTCTTTTGTTTTGCATTACAGTACACTGTGCTTTCTGTTCAGGTGTGACCCCCGTGAATCCAGTCCCTAGGACTTTCAGGGCCTCCTCTCCCCTTATCCTAGCCGCCAGATAGAAGTGTCAGGAGCCTTGGTAGGCGCACTTCAATTAGGAAGTGCATGGGTCTGCCTCATCTCAGATACTACAGCATAGTCATAGCCGCAGGGCCTGCGACCCCTTTTGTCCTTAGCTGCACAGTGTTGCTTTCCCAGCTGTGTCACTTTGCACTGCCTGACCCTGACTCCAATCCTTACAACTACGTTTTATAGATAGGTTCCTAGGAGCCCTGACAGTGTTATACACTATGTTTTATAGATAGGTTCCTAGGAGCCCTGACAGTGTTATACACTATGTTTTATAGATAGGTTCCTAGGAGCCCTGACAGTGTTATACACTATGTTTTATAGATAGGTTCCTAGGAGCCCTGACAGTGTTATACACTATGTTTTATAGATAGGTTCCTAGGAGCCCTGACAGTGTTATACACTATGTTTTATAGATAGGTTCCTAGGAGCCCTACAGTGTTCTACACTATGTTTTATAGATAGGTTCTTAGGAGCCCTGACAGTGTCATACACTATGTTTTATAGATAGGTTCCTAGGAGCCCTGACAGTGTTCTACACTATGTTTTATAGATAGGTTCCTAGGAGCCCTGACAGTATTCTACACTACGTTTTATAGATAGGTTCCTAGGAGCCCTGGCAGTGTTCTACTCTATGTTTTATAGATAGGTTCCTAGGAGCCCTGACAGTGTTCTATACTATGTTTTATAGATAGGTTCCTAGGAGCCCTACAGTGTTCTACACTATGTTTTATAGATAGGTTCTTAGGAGCCCTGACAGTGTTATACACTATGTTTTATAGATAGGTTCCTAGGAATCCTGACAGTGTTCTACACTATGTTTTATAGATAGATTCCTAGAAGTCCTGAAAGTGTTATACACTACTGTCAGGATACGGAGTCGCCGCGGTCTCCTTGCTGCGCGGTGTCTCCCTGGGAGACGTGTTAGGAGTTCTATTGGGTGTGCTTAGGTCATTAAGGGTTAATCTTTTCCTTGCCTTCAGTCTCCATGTCATTAGCCATCAGGTGTGTTCTCTGCTGCTATTTAAACCCCACCCAGGCATGGATCCTTGCCAGTCATTCACTTTGTGTTTTCTGGTCCCCCTGCTCAGTCTGATTCCCTGTCTGTTTGTTTTCCATATGTCTCTTGGTTTTTAGACCCGGCTTGTATTTTTGACTATCCCTTGTCTTTTGATTCGGTACCTTTATTATATCTTCTGGCTCGACCTCTTGCTCGTCTGACCTCGCCTTCTCTTCTGTGTCTTGCTGGGACTTGTGGTCCTCCCTGGTTCCATGCTGTTTTAGTCTTTTGTTTTGCATTACAGTACACTGTGCTTTCTGTTCAGGTGTGACCCCCGTGAATCCAGTCCCTAGGACTTTCAGGGCCTCCTCTCCCCTTATCCTAGCCGCCAGATAGAAGTGTCAGGAGCCTTGGTAGGCGCACTTCAATTAGGAAGTGCATGGGTCTGCCTCATCTCAGATACTACAGCATAGTCATAGCCGCAGGGCCTGCGACCCCTTTTGTCCTTAGCTGCACAGTGTTGCTTTCCCAGCTGTGTCACTTTGCACTGCCTGACCCTGACTCCAATCCTTACAACTACGTTTTATAGATAGGTTCCTAGGAGCCCTGACAGTGTTATACACTATGTTTTATAGATAGGTTCCTAGGAATCCTGACAGTATTCTACAATATGTTTTATAGATAGGTTCCTAGGAGTCCTGACAGTGTTATACACTATGTTTTATAGATAGGTTCCTAGGAGCCCTGACAGTGTCATACACTATGTTTTATAAATAGGTTCCTAGGAGCCCTGACAGTGTTATACACTACGTTTTATAGATAGGTTCCTAGGAACCCTGACAGTGTTATACACTATGTATTATAGATAGGTTCCTAGGAGCCCTGACAGTATTCTACACTATGTTTTATAGATAGGATCCTAGGAGCCCTGACAGTGTTATACTCTATGTTTTATAGATAGGTTCCTAGGAGCCCTGACAGTGTTATACACTATGTATTATAGATAGGTTCCTAGGAACCCTGACAGTGTTATACACTATGTATTATAGATAGGTTCCTAGGAGCCCTGACAGTATTCTACACTATGTTTTATAGATAGGATCCTAGGAGCCCTGACAGTGTTATACTCTATGTTTTATAGATAGGTTCCTAGGAGCCCTGACAGTGTTATACACTATGTTTTATAGATAGGTTCCTAGGAGTCCTGACAGTGTTATACACTATGTTTTATAGATAGGTTCCTAGGAGCCCTGACAGTATTCTACACTATGTTTTATAGATAGGTTCCTAGAAGCCCTGACAGTGTTATACTCTATGTTTTATAGATAGGTTCCTAGGAGCCCTGACAGTATTCTACACTATGTATTATAGATAGGTTCCTAGGAGCCCTGATGGTGTTCTACACTATGTTTTATACATAGTTTCCTAGGAGCCCTGACAGTGTTATACTCTATGTTTTATAGATAGGTTCCTAGGAGCCCTGACAGTATTCTACACTATGTATTATAGATAGGTTCCTAGGAGTCCTGACAGTGTTATACACTATGTTTTATAGATAGGTTCCTAGGAGCCCTGACAGTGTTATACACTATGTTTTATAGATAGGTTCCTAGGAGTCCTGACAGTGTTCTACACTATGTTTTATAGATAGGTTCCTAGGAGCCCTGACAGTTTTCTACACTATGTATTATAGATAGGTTCCTAGAAGTCCTGACAGTGTTCTACACTATGTTTTATAGATAGGTTCCTAGGAGCCCTGACAGTGTTTTATAGTATGTTTTAGAGATAGATAAGTTCTCAGCAATTTAATTTTAATTTTAAGTAACCTGACATCTTCTAATGTATACTTGTCTTGTAGGATTTAGTGTCCCCTATATACATCCCCCTTTCCTCACTACTACAAGTTATTACAATACTTTTGTACTACCAAGAAGAAAATATTGAGGAAGATTGAAAAATGTAAAAGCTTTTCTCAGCGATGTATAAATCTCCTCCTAACATGTCGTCAAATTACTTTTATGTCTCTTCTACATTGAGGGCAAATTGGCAATTTTTTACTTTTTTTTTTCTTCTGCCATGAAAAAAAAAACTAAAATAAAATATGTGATACAAAGTTTAACTTTTTTACTTTTGACTTAAATGTCCCTTTTTTTTCGACTGGTTCTTTATTTGCTGTGAAATTGATTTTCTTTCGGTGGCAGTAAATCTTCGGGCCTCGGAGATTGTATATCTTTTAGTGCCGCCTTAAATCTATCAGAGAGACGCATAAGAAAATCTTGTATAATGGGGATTTACCTACAGTGAGACAATGAGCTGGTGCAGGTGCACTTAGTGTGTTTATCCACCTGCCATCTACCTACAAACACTTACCAAGATGTATGAGGCGCAGGCCGAGGACGAAACATTGGTATCCAGACGACTACTACTTATGGGAACCATTATGCGGGTATTTGATGTGGCCCCAGGAGTGGAGCTGTGACCCTCCATGCTGCTTTTCTGCTTAAAAGAGTCTGCTTTTATTGAGCGCGTCATACCCAGCAGAAAATTAGCCCATTTTCCCAAATTACGGTTAGTTTTACCTCCATTAAGGCAAATTACTTTCCATTTAGACGTCTTAATCTCTCAGAAAATAACTCATTATGCTGGTTTTTCTTAAAGATTTCATTTTTTAAAACTGCCCATCTCCATACTGTATTATGTTCTCCACATTCTGTATTCTGACTGTGAATGTAAAGAATTTTGTCTATCAAATCCAAACACATATATATATATATATATATATATATATATATATATATATATATATATATATATATATATATATATATAGTACAAACCAAAAGTTTGGACACACCTTCTCATTCAAAGAGTTTTCTGTATTTTCATGACTATGATAATTGTAGATTCACACTGAAGGCATCAAAACTCAGAAGTAACACATGTGGAATTATAGACTTAACCCCTTAAGGACCAGGCCATTTTTTGGTTTCGCATTTTCGTTTTTCCCTCCTCACATTTCAAGAGCCATAACTTTTTCATTTTTCAGTTCACAGAGTCACATGATGGCTTATTGTTTGCGGGACAAATTGTACTTTGTAATGGCACCATTCAATATGCTGTGCAATGTACTGGGAAGCTGGAAAAAAATTCAGAATGAGGCGCAATTGGAGAAAAAATGCATTTGCGCCATTTTCTTATGGGTTTAATTTTTACAGCATTCACTGTTTGGTACAAATGACATGTTACCTGTATTCTACGTGTCAGTACAAACGCGGTGATACCAAATTTATATAGTATTTGAAATTTTTTGATACTTTTAAAAAAATGATAAACTTTGCAAAATAGAAAAAAAAATTTGTGTCATCATGTTCTAACACCTGTAACTTTTTCATATTTCCATGTATGGAGCTGGTTGTGCGGGACAAGATGTCGTTTCTATTGATTCCATTTGGGGAAAGATCCGATGGTTTGATCACTTTTTATTCAATTTTTTATAGGAGGCAAAGTGTTGAAAAAAACGCTTTTTGGCTGTTTTTATTTTTTTTGCCGCTACGCCGTTCGCAGTACGGGATAAATGTTTTAATATTCTAATAGTTCAGGCATTTTGGAGCGCAGGGATACCTAATATGTTTATGTTTAATGTTCTTTAATTACTTTTATAGCTGATCTAGGGAAAGGGGGGTGATTTGAACTTTTATTTTTTTTTATTTTTTTAATACTTTTAAAAACTTTTTTTTTTCTTCTGTTACATTTATGATCAGACCCCTTAGGTACCTTGAAACCTAGGGAGTCTGATCGCTCATACTATTCACTGCAATACTACAGTATTGCAGTGAATAGGAAAATCGCAGCACTTCTATTAGAGGCTGCCTCTGGCATCGTCTAATAGATCTAGTGCAGAGACAAGCCTGGAAGCCTTCAATAGGCTTCCGGCTGTCATAGCAACCGATCAACGCCCTCATGTGACGTTCAGGAGGGCGGCGATCGGCGAAACATGGCGGCGCCCGTGCCGCCGGCGCCGTTTACACACTGCGGTCACGTTTGACCGCAGTGTGTAAAGGGTTAACAGCAGCGATCGGCTCGGGCACCGACCGCTGCTGTTAGTGGCAGGTCCTGGCTGTATGATACAGCCGGCATCTGCCGTGTATGGAGCGAGCTCAGCGTGTGAGCTCGCTCCATACATCCCCATGCGACCCATGACGTACAGTTACGTCAAGGGTCGCTAAGGGGTTAACAAAAAAGTGTGACCACAACTGAAAATCTGTCATATATTCTCGGTTGCTTTTGCTTTGATTCCTGCTGTGCACACTCTTGGTATTCTCTTGATGAGCTTCAAGAGGTAGTCACCAGTAATGGTCTTTCAACAGTCTTGAAGGAGTTCCCAGAGATGCTTAGCACTTGTTGGCCCTTTTGCCTTCACTCTGCGGTCCAGCTCACCCCAAACCATCTCGATTGGGTTCAGGTCTGGTGACTGTGGAGGCCAGGTCATCTGGCGTAGCACCCCATCACTCTCCTTCTTGGTCAGATAGCCCTTACACAGCCTGGAGGTGTTTGGGGTCATTGTCCTGTTGAAAAATAAATGATGGTCCAACTAAACACAAACCGGATAGAATAGCATGCCGCTGCAAGATGCTGTGGTAGCCATGCTGGTTCAGTATGCCTTCAATTTTGAGTAAATCCCCAACAGTGTCACCAGCTTGGCCCCCCCACACCATCACACCTCCTCCTCCATGCCTCACGGTGGGAACCAGGCATGTAGAGTCCATCTGTTCACCTTTTCTGCACAAAGACACGGTGGTTGGAACCAAAGATCTCAAATTTGGACTCATCAGACCAAAGCACCGATTTCCACTGGTCTAATGTCCATTCCTTGTGCTCTTTAGCCCAAACATGTCTCTTCTGCTTGTTGCCTGTCCTTAGCAGTGGTTTTCTATCACCTATTTTACCATGAAGGCCGGCTGCTGCACAAAGTCTCCTCTTACCAGTTGTTGTAGAGATGTGTCTGCTGCTAGACCTCTGTGTGGCATTGACTTGGTCTGTAACCTGAGCTGCTGGTAACCTGCGATATCTGAGGCTGGTGACTCGGATGAACTTATCCTCCGCAGCAGAGGTGACTCTTGGTCTTCCTTTCCTGGGGCGGTCCTCATGTAAGCCAGTTTCTTTGTAGCGCTTGATGGTTTTTGCAACTGCACTTGGGGACACTTTCAAAGTTTTCCCAATTTTTCAGACTGACTGACCTTCATTTCTTAAAGTAATGATGGCCACTCGTTTTTCTTTACTTAGCTGCTTTTTTCTTGCCATAATACAAATTCTAACAGTCTATTCAGTAGGACTATCAGCTGTGTATCCACCTGACTTCTGCACATCAAAACTGATGGTCCCAACCCCATTTATAAGGCAAGAAATCCCACTTATTAAACCTGACAGGGCACACCTGTGAAGTGAAAACCATTTCAGGGACACTGGGATTCAGCGATCATGCTATACTTGAGTTTGGGGTTGTAAGAAGAAGAAGACCTGAGAAGACACAGACGTCAAGGCTCGACTTTAGCAGGGCAGACTTCAAGAGCCTGAAGGCAAAGGTTAGCAGAATTGCATGGTGCAAAATTCTTAAGCACAAAAATGCACATGAAGGGTGGGAAATCTTCTGTAGGGAAATCATTAAAGCACAGGAACTAACAATACCTAGAAGGAAGAAAAATGGGAAGCACCTAAAAATATCAAGATGGATGACCAAAAAATTACATAACCTGCTAAAAAGGAAAAAGGAAACATACAAAAAGTGGAAGATGGGAACTATACCTAAGGAAGAGTACACAGCAGTCTGCAGACTCTGAAAGACAAGCATCAAAGGAGCTAAGGCTGAACACGAATTGAAGCTTGCAAAAGAGGCAAAGAGTAAGGTAAAAGGATTTTGGGGATATGTTAAAAGCAAAAGAAAAGTGAAGGAGACCATTGGAGTCCTGAAGAATGACAAAGGAGAAACAGTTAACATGGTGGAACAGCAGGTGGAGCTACTAAATTCATATTTTGTATCCGTCTTCTCCCAAGAAACTAATGGAAATATCGACATTAATGGTGATGGAGATGAGGGGAAGGAGGACTCCAAGCTGACTATAAGCGAAGGTCTGGTAAGAGAGCACTTAGCCAAGTTACAGGAAACCAAGTCCCCAGGACCAGATGATTTACACCCTAGAGTCCTGAAAGAGATAGCAGAGGAAATAACAGAACCCCTTGCTATAATCTTCGGTAAGTCATGGGAAACAGGAGTGGTCCCTTTAGATTGGAAAAGGGCAAATGTTGTCCCCATCTACAAAAAGGGGAAAAGGGACGATCCAGGAAATTACAGGCCGGTAAGTCTGACCTCGATAGCAGGAAAAATCTTTGAGCAAATTGTCAAGGAACATTTACTTCGGTACCTGGATGGGAAGGCATTAATTAACCAGAGCCAGCACGGCTTTATGACCAATAAATCTTGTCAGACTAACCTGATTTCCTTCTACAACAAAATCACTGAATGGTTGGACCAAGGGAATGCCGTGGACATAGTATATCTTGACTTCAGTAAGGCATTTGATAAAGTATCACATAACCTTCTTATTGAAAAAATGATTAAGTATGGCTTTGACAAAAAATCAGTTAGGTGGATTCACAACTGGCTTAATGATCGGGCACAACGAGTAATACTAAATGGCTACACATCCAACTGGAAGAAAGTCAAAAGCGGGGTGCCGCAGGGCTCTGTTCTGGGCCCAGTACTTTTTAATATCTTTATAAATGATCTGGACGATGGAATTATTGGGGAACTCATAAAATTTGCAGATGATACGAAGATAGGAGGAATAGCCAACACTAGAGAGGAGAGAGAGTGTATTCAAAAGGACTTAGACACACTGGAACAATGGGCTGAGGCCAACAAAATGGGATTTAACAGGGACAAATGCAAAGTTCTACATCTGGGTAACAGAAATGTAAAAAACATATATAGTATGGGAGGAATAGAACTAAGTGATAGCATAGGGGAAAAGGACTTGGGCATAATAGTAGATCACAAATTCAACATGAGCCAACAGTGCGGTGCTGCTGCAAAAAAGGCTAATAAAATTCTGGGATGTATTAAGACAAGCATTGAATCTAGATGAAGAGAGGTCATTATTCCGCTGTACTCTTCCCTGGTCAGACCACACCTGGAATACTGTGTACAGTTCTGGGCGCCTCAATTCAAGAAAGACATCGATATATTGGAGCAAGTCCAGAGAAGAGCAACCAAAATGGTGGAAGGTCTGCAAACCATGTCCTATGAGGAGCGGCTAAAAGAACTGGGATTGTTTAGTTTGCAGAAGAGAAGGCTGAGGGGAGATTTAATAGCAGTCTACAAATATCTGAGAGGTAGTCACAGTGCAGAGGGATCTCCCCTATTCTCATTAGCACAAGGAAGTACAAGAAGCAATGGGATGAAACTAAAGGGAAAGAGATACAGATTAGACATTAGGAAAAACTTTCTGACAGTGAGGGGAGTGAGAGAGTGGAATAGGCTGCCACGGGAGGTGGTGGGCGCTCCATCAATGGAAATCTTCAAGCGGAATCTGGATAAACATATAGCTGGGATGATTTAGGAAAACCTGCACTCGCAGGGGGTTGGACCCGATGGCCCTTGAGGTCCCTTCCAACTCTACCATAAGAATAATAGGTGACTACCTCCTGAAGCTCATCAAGAGAATGCCAAGAGTTTGCAAAGCAGTAATCAAAGCAAAAGGTGGCTACTTTGAAGGACTGAGAATATAAGACAGATTTCCAGTTGTTTCACACTTTTTTGTTAAGTATATAATTCCACATGTGTTACTTCTGAGTTTTGATTCCTTCAGTGTGAATCTACAATTGTCATAGTCATGAAAATACAGAAAACGCTTTGAATGAGAAGGTGTGTCCAAACTTTTGGTCTGTACTGTATATATATATACACACACAGTCCAGTCACATTAATGTGACCACCGATCAAAATCCAGAATAACCACCTTTGGCAGAGCGGACCGCTGCGAGCCGTGCAGGAAGAGAGGGGATGTTGTGATGATGATCACTGGGATGTTGAGCCATGCCGACTCCAGTGCCGTGGCTAGCTGTGCTAGGTTACGCGGTTGAGCATCCATGGCGCAAACAACCGGATCGAGGTGGTCCCACAGATTCTCGATTGGGTTCAAGTCCGGGGAATTTGCTGACCAAGGGAGTACGGTAAACTCATCCTGGGGCTCCTCGAACCATGCACGTATACTGCAAGCTTTATGACACGTCGTATTGTCCTGCTGGTAGATGCCATCATCCTGAGGAAAAACAATTTGCATGTAGGGGTGAACATGGTCCGCAAGATTAGATGCATACTTGTGCTGATCCATCATTCCTTCCACAATGATAAGTGCACCCAGATGGCTGATGACACGTGCCTTCTGCCATTGGTTATTTAACGTTGGCGGTGGTCACATTAATATGACTGGACTGTGTAGATATATCACTGTACATATCCTAAAATACGTAGGACTCAGAGCTTAAAACTTTCTTAGCATAGTTAGATAAATTCAGTAGATATGCCTATGTATTACAAGCAACAGCATCTCCTGATATGATAAAACACTTCCTATGACTGTTCCACGCACTTGATGTAACTGTCTGCCTTCTTCTTTGGTAATTCACTCATATTTTGAACTTAAAAAAGACCTTTCACCATTTCCACCAACTCCAGTTCTTAGCATCAGTTAACAGTCACTGCTCCACTGATTCTGTATAAGGAAAATGTTTGTTCTCGTACCATGTTAGCCAGTGGTTATGAAATATAAAAAAACAGAAAACTTGAAAGTCTTCAGTGGGTGATACCTTTTATAATGGCTAACTCATAATGATGACAGAATATGACGTTTCAAAGCTTCCTCTGGGCTTCTTCTTCAGAAATATCTAAAAACACTTTCTGCAGGCTGCATATTTATGCACAACTGGACACATAGGGTTAGGATTACAGGAGGGATGTGTCCAGTTGTGCATACATATGCAGCCTGCAGAAAGTGTTTTTAGATATTTCTGAAGAAGAAGCCCAGAGTAAGCTTCGAAACGTCATATTTTGTCATCATTATGAGTTAGCCATTAAAAAAGGTATCACCTACTGAAGACTTCCACTGATTCCTAGGTTCCTAGGAGCCCTGACAGTGTCATACACTATGTTTTATAGATAGGTTCCTAGGAGCCCTGACAGTGTCATACACTATGTTTTATAGATAGGTTCCTAGGAGCCCTGACAGTATTCTACACTATGTTTTATAGATAGGCTCCTAGGAGCCCTGACAGTGTTATACACTATGTTTTATATATATCGGTTCCTAGGAGCCCTGACAGTATTCTACACTATGTTTTATAGATAGGTTCCTAGGAGCCCTGACAGTGTTCTACACTATGTTTTATAGATAGGTTCCTAGGAGCCCTGACAGTGTTATACACTATGTTTTATAGATAGGTTCCTAGGAGCCCTGACAGTATTCTACACTATGTTTTATAGATAGGTTCCTAGGAGCCCTGACAGTGTTCTACACTATGTTTTATAGATAGGTTCCTAGGAGCCCTGACAGTGTCATACACTATGTTTTATAGATAGGTTCCTAGGAGCCCTGACAGTGTCATACACTATGTTTTATAGATAGGTTCCTAGGAGCCCTGACAGTATTCTACACTATGTTTTATAGATAGGCTCCTAGGAGCCCTGACAGTGTTATACACTATGTTTTATATATATCGGTTCCTAGGAGCCCTGACAGTATTCTACACTATGTTTTATAGATAGGTTCCTAGGAGCCCTGACAGTATTCTACACTATGTTTTATAGATAGGTTCCTAGGAGCCCTGACAGTGTTCTACACTATGTTTTATAGATAGGTTCCTAGGAGCCCTGACAGTGTTATACACTATGTTTTATAGATAGGTTCCTAGGAGCCCTGACAGTATTCTACACTATGTTTTATAGATAGGTTCCTAGGAGCCCTGACAGTGTTCTACACTATGTTTTATAGATAGGTTCCTAGGAGCCCTGACAGTGTTATACACTATGTTTTATATATAGGTTCCTAGGAGCCCTGACAGTATTCTACACTATGTTTTATAGATAGGTTCCTAGGAGTCCTGACAGTGTCATACACTATGTGTTATAGATAGGTTCCTAGGAGCCCTGACAGTATTCTACACTATGTTTTATAGATAGGTTCCTAGGAGCCCTGACAGTGTTATACACTATGTATTATAGATAGGTTCCTAGGAGCCCTGACAGTGTCATACACTATGTTTTATAGATAGGTTCCTAGGAGCCCTGACAGTGTCATACACTATGTATTATAGATAAGTTCCTAGGAGCCCTGACAGTATTCTACACTATGTTTTATAGATAGGTTCCTAGGAGCCCTGACAGTGTTATACACTATGTATTATAGATAGGTTCCTAGGAGCCCTGACAGTGTTATACACTATGTTTTATAGATAGGTTCCTAGGAGCCCTGACAGTGTCATACACTATGTATTATAGATAAGTTCCTAGGAGCCCTGACAGTATTCTACACTATGTTTTATAGATAGGTGGAGTTGGTGAAAGGTCCCACTTTAACTATGGGAAAGAGTTAAGAAGCAATGAGCCCCGAAATCCTCCAAAAGTGATGTTCTTAAGTCAGGTAAGAGCTCTAACATCATCAATGTTATTTACAGACTAGAAGCATAATGAGCAGCTAGCAGTAATCTATTTGTCTCGATGATGGCATGAGGGAGTTGTATCAGGTACAATATTATAAACCAAAAGAAGCGTAACATTTGCAAAAATAAAATTTTATTAGCAACATAAACAAGATGGTTATTGATGTCGCACTATTGACCGTTCCGTTCATCAACTCAACAGTTTTACTCTTGTTTGATACTGTAAATTTCAGTGGGTCTTCTACCAATATGCATTCTTCAGCTCGGCAGTAGAAGATCTGTGGGTTACGCATTAAGAAGAACCAATTTTATATAAGTTTGTGCCCCTTCATTAAGTTTTATTTGGAGCTCTCTTAGGAAATGCGGCTGTGCTGAGGAGCGGCGCGTTCTGTATTGCCTTATAGCGCGCACACAACTAATATAAAGCCTCTTATATTTACTATTATTATTATATACTTATTATTTATGGGCTGCCATAAACTCCTATAGCGATGTGCAATTTAGTTCACATTAAGGGCAGAAACGGAAAAGCAATTATTGAAGTGACTCAGTTTGTCAACACTTCTTAGGCGAAAAATTCTGAGCTGAATCATATTGTTATATGTTTACATGGACGGGGCTCGATTTTTCCGATACAGACCTATAATTTTCCCGTTTCTCACCTCTTGGCCAAACACTCCAACATTATGGCTACCTGCAGCCACTACTAGGGGGACGTCTGTGTATATACACTTAAATGGGGGGCTGTATGTGCTCGTTTTTCACTTTTATGGAATGAATATTATTTAGGAAATTTTTTAGTTCAAAGGATTTTGGAAAGAAAATGGGCTCTTTCCTGTTTCCCAGCTCCATATTGGAGATTAGTTCCTTGTAGGGGGTTACAATTACAAAAAAGTTTCACCATTTTTAGTGATATAGTCTTCAGGAAGAGTGGACAGGATTCCTATAAGTCAGATACGTTAGAAATTTTTTAAAAAATTTCTGGTTCAACAAAATCCAAAATTTGGGTGTTTGCCATTGTCAAAGAGTTTCATAACAGGGTTACTTCTTTCTCCTTGGCTCCAGCCCAGATTCCTGCGCAGGTTCACGTCTTCTTTGAGCTTCTTTCAGCCTCCTGAAAGGTCTTTGATTGGGACAGGAACTTGTACTTGACAGTGGTGGAGCCCAGGAGAGGTGAGTAACTGCTTGTTGTTTACTCACCTCCCTTGGCCTCACCTCTCTGGGGTCTTTTTATGCTCTGTTATAATAATAGCAGTTTCAGATGAGATCAAACAACCCAGTCCTGATGATATATAGGTCACCTAATTCACAAGGAACCAGAGGTCTAGTCTATGAGTGGGGCAGTAGCATTGGCTACAAGACCAGGAGGGGTCCCATCTCCTTGTGTTGTGCAGAGCGCTGTAACATTGTATATGCTGCTCATTTTCTCTATTTCTACAAACAAGCTCAATAAAGTTTTGGCTCCAGTATATGATCGTCTGGTGGTTTTCCTTCTAACGTGACCACCAGTTCTCTGCAGGGCATGACCCGCTGGGGTGCGCCTGGCAAGGCTACATTACAGAACCCTTACTAGAGATACAATAACGTAAAGGGGTTGCCTAGGATACAATTTTATTTAAAAATTCAAAAATAAAAAAAAACCTCATACTCACCTGTCCCGGGTGCTCTGTTGCCTCCTAGTGCTTTCTTCTGGCAGACATCCTGGCCACATGTGGGCGCTCATGTCCCTGGATCGTTTCCTTGGGTCACCGAGGCCACGGATAGGTTGAAGGGACCTGGGACGTCACAGCCGACAAGAACTTCCACGACGCAGCAGGACTGGACCAAGCTGGGAGGATATCGGAGCAACAGGACAGGTGAGTATATATTTTTTTCATTTTAAAAAACTAATTTATTGTGGACAACCTCTTTTAGCCTAACAATGGTGGGGAAACCCATTGAGGCCAACCCTGTATTTTTTACTCACTTCAAGGGGACATAACCCAGGAATGCCTTTAGAAATACCTACCTGGTCCCCACATGGTTCTCTGCAAGCTCATTCCGTGCAATGTGCCATGTGATCTGTGTGGTAAAGAAAAAACCTGCAGCAGTGAAAAAAAAAAAAAAAAAAAACAACTAAAAATATTCATAGCGAGTCTGAACAAGTCTGAAGCTTTATGACTCGTGTTGAGTGAGGTAATGCACTTAATGGGGTAGATGTCATTGCCTGCAGGCAAAGACAAAGCTGTAAATCAGAAATAGTTTTTAAATATGAGTTCCCTCCGTGTCAGTGTCAGATACATTTCTTAGAAAACCAATCACAGATCATTGTTCCGGATACATTGCCAAGTGATAAATATGTCAGGGACGTATGTGTCTGTAGAATGAGGGAAGATAGAAAGAGCAAAATAATATATTATTTACTCAGAACACGAAGAAATGGAGAGAATAAAATCAGTAAATGAATAAAAAAGATAGATAGATAGATAGATAGATAGATAGATAGATAGAAGATAGATAGATAGATAGATAGATAGATAGATAGATAGATAGATAGATAGATAGATGAGATAGATAGATAGATAGATAGATAGATGATAGATAGATAGATAGATAGATAGATAGATAGATAGATAGATAGATAGATAGATAAATAGGAGATAGATAGATAGATAGATAGATAAATAGATAGATGATAGATAGATAGATAGATAGATAGATAAATAGATAGGAGATAGATAGATAGATAGATAGATGATAGATAGATAGATAGATAGATAGATAGATAGATAGATAGATAGGAGATAGATAGAGAGAAGATAGATAGATAGATAGATAGATAGATAGATAGATAGATAGGAGATAGATAGAGAGAAGATAGATAGATAGATAGATAGATAGATAGATAGATAGATAGATAGGAGATAGATAGATAGATAGATAGATAGATAGATAGATAGATAGGAGATAGATAGATAGATAGATAGATAGATAGATAGATAGATGAGATAGATAGATAGATAGATAGATAGATAGATAGATAGATAGATAGATAGATAGGAGATAGATAGAGAGAAGATAGATAGATAGATAGATAGATAGATAGGAGATAGATAGATAGATAGATAGATAGATAGATAGATAGATAGAGAGAAGATAGATAGATAGATAGATAGATAGGAGATAGATAGATAGATAGATAGATAGATAGATAGATAGATAGGAGATAGATAGATAGATAGATAGATAGATGAGATAGATAGATAGATAGATAGATAGATAGATAGATGATAGATAGATAGATAGATAGATAGATAAATAGGAGATAGATAGATAGATAGATAGATAGATAGATAGATAGATAAATAGATAGATGATAGATAGATAGATAGATAGATAGATAGATAAATAGATAGGAGATAGATAGATAGATAGATAGATGATAGATAGATAGATAGATAGATAGATAGATAGATAGATAGGAGATAGATAGAGAGAAGATAGATAGATAGATAGATAGATAGATAGATAGATGGATGGATGGATAGATAGATGATAGATAGATAGATAGATAGATAGATAGATAGATAGATAGGAGATAGATAGATAGATAGATAGATAGATAGGAGATAGATAGATAGATAGATAGATAGATAGATAGATAGATAGTTAGATAGATAGATAGATAGATAGATAGATAGGAGATAATAGATAGATGAGATAGATAGATAGATAGATAGATAGATAGATAGATAGATAGGAGATAATAGATAGATTGCTGTGCGATGCCCACATGAATCATGCGGACAGGAAAGTAAATTGCAAAATACTTTCCTGTCCGGATGATCCCTGCAGATATCTGGTGGCCAGCACACGAACCCCATTATAGTCTATGGGTTCTGTGTGCATTCACTGGCACACTGTTTGCAGTTGCATTCAGTATTCCGTTCGTTCGGGGGGGGGGGGCTCCTCATGCAGACTCCCACAGACGGACTAGCAACGCAGATGTGAGTGAGGGGTTAGCCTCTTTCCAATGAAGAAAGGAAAAACGTAATGTCTTACATTTATGCCTCAGGCACCTCAAAGAGCCAGGTTCACGTTGACCAGTCATTGACCTAGTAAGGGCTTACTCCAATGAAAACCATTGGAAATTCCAAAATGGATTTGCCTAAAAAAATGAAAAAACAAACCTTATTTAGTTCTGTCTATAGTAATAATTACACTTGTGCATGGCAGAACCATTTTCCGTCCTATACTGCCATATGGTGTCCCTAGATGCTGCTATTTTTTTTTTTTTTTTTGTAATTCCCCTTTAAACATGTCAAAGGGAACAGAAACCCCTGCATGTTATTTTGTGACATAAGAACTAGAGATGAGCAAGTAATATTCGATCAAATACTACAGTATTACAAATATTCGTACTCGATCGAATACTACTAGCTATTCTCAGTAAATATTTGATTCAGAACCAGCGTTGATTGGCCGAATGCTATACAGTGTATAACATTTGGCAAATCAGCGCTGGTTCTGCAGCAGGCTCGTCCTTGCTAGTCAGGAGAGCTGGCAGCTTGCTGTTACGAGGGAGCTTACTTTGTCTCATAGGAATGAATTGACCAGAGTTGATTGGCCAGTGTACAGCATTCGACCAATCAACGCTGGTTCTGCCCGAGGCTCATCTGTGAGGAGGTGGAGTCTAAGATCATACCACAGCAGTCTCCATTGTGGTCCAATTTTAGACTCCGCCTCCTCAGAGACGAGCCTCCGGCAGGACAAGTGTTGATTGGCCGAATGCTGTACACTGGCCAATCAATGCTGGTCAATTCATTCCTATGAGAAAAAGTAAGCTCCCTCGTAACAGCAAGCTGCCAGCTCTCCTGACTAGCAACGGAAAATCAACGCTGGTTCTGCGGCAGGCTCATCCTTGCTAGTTGGGAGAGCTGGCAGCTTGCTGTTACGGGGGATCTTACTTTTTATCAGCGCAACTGCAAGCCCTGTGCAGTTAAAGCGCACGTATTCCATAGACTATAATGCACAGCGCTCCTCCTAAACACTCCCCTCCTGATATTCATGGACTTGGTGACTCTCCTTTAGTAGAATAGTGGTTTCCCCTGAAACGAGCATTTTTTCCCATAGACCATAATGGGATTCGATATTCGATCGACTAGTCGACTATTGAGGCTCTACTTGAAACGAATCTCGAATCTCGAATATTTCACTGTTCACTCATCTCTAATAAGAACCCTAGAGAAGGACCGTCAAATCGACTTCTATAGGTGACCCACGCTCATGTCCAAGCTCTAAAAAAATGAATTTACAACTTTTTCAGTTCAGTTCCCCTAGATTGCCACCAGACGTGACTTTACCTCAATGAACATCGACTGACTGTATCCTAAAGTAATCGGAAAAAAGTCAAAAAAAGTGAAAGTTCCTCGTGTATCTGGTGCCGGGGCTGACTACCTTTTCGAGATGCCAGCCATTTGAAACCATTTAATTTTGAAACCAATTTTCTACTTGAAAGCCAAAGAGATTTCTGACATCAGGGATATGGCACTTTCGCCCCGGGCGCCACTAACAAAACGCAACAGGTTCCCCCAAGATACGATCGAGGAAGGGAGAAAAAAAATAAAGGCCTGTGAAGCAGTTAATTAAAAATCTAACTGAGCTTCACACTTTTATATTAATAAACGCATAGTCAGCACCGGCTGCAAATTTTCACAAAACTAATATAAGACGAAGTGAATAATTTATCACCAAACAATATTCATTGTGAGCTAAGTATATGCTAATGGGCAAATATTCAACACAAAATATTTCATCGCCGTTTTTTTCTTCTTTAATGAACTGTATCTTATTAATGTAGGAAGTTTTTCCATGGAAAGATCACCAGGTAAGAAAAAAAACTTCTAGGGCCTATTATTGTGTTTTCTTAAAGGGGTTGTCCATTTTTGAAAGCCTCTATTAGCTAAAAAGATAAGATGGACGAGGGTGGCCTGTTTCATTGGAACCAGAGCAAGTATTTCATTTCCCTGCAGTGCCTCCGCAGGAGAATTTAAGAATTACACAATGGACTCCATACACTGTGTATTACCGGATCCTCCAGAGGAAAAGGTCCTCTTGGTGGCTGTTCTTAAAGTGATCCATAGTTCACTTACAGGAAATGAGTTTTCCGAAGTAGAAAAAAACCTGTACATGATATTTGTCACTTCTTAACCTCTTCAGGACCTGGACCATATCCGCCTCAAAATCCTGACCAAAAGGACGGCTCCCAATGAAATCAACGGGAGCCGCTCAGGTCTTTTTTCCAGAACAAACTGGCTCCCGGAAAAAGAAGCGAGGTGCTAATTCTTCAGGCGGATTTGCCTTGCGATTCGGCCTGAGGACAATCCTGACTAGGCCCATTCATTGGACCCAATCTGGAGAGGAGTGCGCGACTGGATGCCGGTACAGTGCACTGGCATTCAGTCGCGGCTACCCGCATCTTGGTCCAGAACATGAGGCGGCCTCCATCTCAGGTTCCGGACCAAAAAGCCCTACTAGCACAAAGTGCTAACAAAAAATGTAAGTAGTAATTTTTACATAGATTACACATGTTATTGGGGTTAGAACCTGTGACGTGGGTATGGTGTTACTTTTATTTATTTATATTTTGTATATTGTGCCCCACATAAGGTCATAATAGATTTTTGGGGGCCTTTTCACAAAACTTTTTTTCTGCTGATTTCACCTGGTCCTAAACGACACTACTACTAGGACCCAGCAGCTCATACAGTTCCTCGGTCCCTGGCAGTCATGAGCCACCAAGCCAGAAACGGAGCTGCATCACAGTGGCTCCTACAGATGTGTACACATTGCCCATTACATACTTACCCTTTGTTCACATCTGCATTTGGTATTTCGTTTGGGGAGTCTGCATGAGGACCCCCTGAACGGAATACCTAATGCAACTACAAGCAAACGGACCCCATAGACTATAATGCTGGCCATGTGCTGCCTGCATGAATCATGTAGACAGCAAAGTAGATTGTGAACTGCTTTCCTGTCCGCATGTTCTGTGCGGAGACCTGGCGGTAAGCACACGGACCCCATTATAGTCTATGGGGTCCGTGTGCTTTCACTGGCACACAGCTTTCACTGGCTCCCCTGGATGGAATACCAACGCAGATGTGAAAGGGGATGAAAGAGAAAGAAGAAGTAAAAAGATACAAAGGACATATAGAAAAATGAGGAAGATGAAAAGAAGAAAATTAAAAAAGTTTATCAACAAGGACCATAAGAATAGAGAGAAGGAGAAATAAATGGGAAGAGAAGATGTGAACCAAATACTCATTACTTATTTATAACATAATAATTGTGATGAGAAAAAGGAATAAAGAAGGAAAAGGAGATGGAGAAACCTGGAAAGGAAAGAATAAGAATGTGCAAAATAGAAAAAACCAAAAACACCTAAAACTTATAATAGCACAGAGAAGAAGGAGAAGCTGAGATGATAATACGGAGGAAGAAGAATGTATAAAGCGGAAAGTCCAATGCGGGAGGAGAAGGAAAAAGGAAAGAGAACAAGAAAAATGAGAAGAAAGGATGAGAAGAAGTAAAAGGAAGAAAAGAACCAAAGAAGAGCAAATTATGAGGGAACCTCATATAGAAAAGGAAGACAAAGGGAAGAACAAGAGAGGAGCGAAGCTCGCAAGATTTCTATTGCAAATATTCACAAGGTTTTGTTTGGTCCAAAGCTTATTATATAAAGTCGGAGGCCCAAGCAGTGGTGTAACTAAAGTCTTGTGGGCCCCGGAGCAATCTTTTGTCCAGGGCCCCCTATCTCATCCCTACAGTGAATTCTTGATATTGATGGTTACGGGAGTTTAATGAACCTCAGTATGTCAGGGTCATTTGTGGGTCAACTTGGTTTATGGGCCAGATGGAAGCTGCAATTTCAATACAGATGCCAGTGCTTATGGATCCCTAAGGGTCCTGGGCCCTGGTGAGACTGCACACGCTCAAGTTTCATCCTTGGGCCCAAGAGAAAGTGTAGAAAAATAAAAAACATACTCACCTCTCCTGGGAGATTTCGTGAAGTCCAATGGTCTTTCTGCCCAAAGTTGATGTCAATATCCTGATATTTTGATACCACAGGCCCACCCAAGATAGTACACTGGATGCTGTGAAGGAGACGGAGAGGCAAAGACGGGGAGAGTATCAGTCTTTATTATTATTATTATTTTTTCATCTCCTCTGGATTTCCAAATATCACAATCTGGTGTCTGAAGAAACCTCTGTATAGCATAATGCTCAGTGGCTGACGAACCACAAAAATTTAGAGCTCAACTGTGTCCTAAATTTTGGAACCTTCACAATGACTTTGGTTTGCTCATCTGTAAGGAAAGCTTACCAAGACCATCCAGTCTTATGCCGATCCACCGTAATCTAAAGGCAAAATGCACCAGATGTATTAAAAAAAAAAAAAAAAAAAAAAATTGGCATATCCTTTGCCTGTTTGTGTCCCAAAAATCCAAATCTATGCCAGCTATGGAGGGAATTATGGTAAATATGTCAGGCTATGGGAGGTTATAACCTTCCTGCTACGCCTTGTCCACTTTTTTGCTGGAAAAATGGTGTAAAATCTCAAAAAGTGTGGGTTTTTTATGCAAGAAAACTGATTTGTAAATATCCCCGGGCTACAAAGGTTTTTTATTAAAGTTCTAAGCCATCCATAAAATTCTCTTTCTTGAACTATGAATGTAACTTTGCCCGGCAAGCCGTGGGGATGAATATTAATGTCCCCGTGTCACTGCAGCTTCCCGTAGAAGACCTGTTACATGCATAAACAGCCCTGTTATACCTTCCTTCAAGGAGCTGCATTAATAATTACTGTACGTACTCGTCTACACAGAGCATCTGCTCACACCACATCCCGGGCCAGGGCTCGGCACACAGTCACCGGTCAGAGCTGAAAGACCCAACTTCAGTATTTGAAGTAAACTTATCCTCCATCTGTAGAGGGAATTTTTGGCAGAAGTTTCACGCGAGGCTCCAGAGAAGCGTCCGTGATGACGGTGACACATAATACATAATACATCGCCCAGACGTCTGACAATAGAGAATAACGGCATCCAGTAACCGGTGGTCTGACCACGGCCAACAACCAAGAGTTAGGAATAATGAGGTGATTCAATAATTGATCAAATATATGGAAGACCAAAGAGTGCAAGGCCACCAGATGTCCTGCTCCAGATTATACTACCCTTTTACCAACACAATTAGTATTCATTATAATTAGAACACAATATGGCTGAACTACATTCCATTTGTAGTATAGGGTTACATTTACAGAAGTCGTTGACAGATGGGCTCTCACAATTTTACCAAAATGTTCGCTAAGAACCTCTTAAGATGTAAAATATCTCTCTCTTTATTTTACTATGTTCCTTCTCTGATAGTAGGTTTTTTATTTTATTTTTGGACAATTATTATGGGGCGGCCATCTTGTCTGAGCTTCTCGTCTTCTTTTACAGCATTCATGGATGTGCTTTATAGCAATCACATGGTCATAGACAGCAATAGTCTGGAGCTGACACATTGAGATCTATGAGAGAGTTTTCTGGACATGCTCTATGCAGGGAGGGGAAGGAGATAAGCTGTGACATCATCTATTGTCAGTAGTAGATATAATCATACTTCCCAACTTTCAAAGGACGGAAAGAGGGACAAAATGTCCAGTGCGAACAGCGGCAAATTTAGCTCCTCCCACTTTTATGTTGACCCCACCCATTCTCATTCATTATTCATGTGCCCCCACACAGTATAATCCTCGTACAGTCACCCGTAAATTATATGTCTGCCCTTCATCTCTTCCCCAGTTTCATATACTCCTTTCATCTTCCCCTAGTTTCACTTCCCCATCCCTCTGCCCCAGTTTCATCTCCCTCCTCCATCTCTGCCCTCATTTTCATGTCCCCCTTCCACCTGCCCACAGTTTCATGTCGCCCTTCTGTGCCCACAGTTTCATGCCCCCATCTGCCCCAGTTTCATGCCCCCCTCCATCTCTTCCCCCAGCTTCATGTCCCCCCTCCAACTCTGCCCACAGTTTCATGTCCCCCTTCCATCTGCCCACAGTTTCATGTCCCCCTTCTCTGTCCACAGTTTCATGCCCCCATCTGCCCCAGTTTCATGCCCCCCTCCATCTCTCCCCCAGCTTCATGTCCCCCTCCATCTCTGCTCCTAGTTTCATGTCCCCCCTCCATCTCTACTTCAGTTTCATGTCCCCCCCTTTTCTTCCCCCAGTTTCATGCCATTCTTCATTCCTGTCTTCATCTGCCCCATCAGTTTCATGGGTCCCCTTCATTATGTTCCCTCTCAATGTTTAACACAAAAAAAACCACTGATACCCAGCTTTCCCTCACTCCCCTGCCGCTCTCCACAGTCTCACTGACAGAGTTGTAGGCTCGATGTGAGTGACGTCATCACATCGCGCCTACACATTCACTAGCCGGAGCGTAGCGGTAAAGCAGGAGCCGAGCTGTAGCAGTTCCTGCTTTACTCGCCTATGTATTCAACTTATCTGTGTCCAGAGAAAACCGGGACATACCTCCTGCCGACTGGGATTGCGGGATAGGACACCAAATCTGGGAATGTCCCGCAGAATCCAGGACAATTGGGAGGTATAGATGTAATGATGGGTGTTATGTTATCAACAGAGGTCTTATCTACCGTTATACGACTTGACTGTGATGTTAATCAGGTGACTCTTGCAAAGAAAGTCAGTCTAATATTGGGCTTAGTCATGGAAAATCGGCAAAATTAATACTTGCTTAGTACTTAGTTACATGAAAAATAAAAAAAGAATCAAAAATTCTTAAAAAATATATTTGATATAAAAACTTGGTCTATAAAAATTGGTCATTTTCTAGTGACACATTCATTTTTTTTAATGTCCACCATTTGTTACGTGATCACAATGAAGATTCAAGCTGAGTAGAGATGGGAGATCCTCACAAGTTTGGACTCATCCATCTGTTTAGTTTCAGGCTGAACTTGTTCACTACTTTTCTATTCTCTTCCATTTCCCTGGGTATGATTGGCATCAGCAGGCATGTGGGGCAGGACAACGTGTGAATTAGAGCATCATGACGTCATCACATTTCACGTGACTCCCATTCACAGGCCTCTGTAGTCCACCATGATGTCAAGTCAGCAGGCCGTAAGAGGCCCCAAGGGAGCACGCGCTGCTATGAAGGAGGACCAGAGGTGAGGGAATGGGTATATACAGTCCTATGAAAAAAGTTTGGGCACCCCTATTAATCTTAATCATTTTTAGTTCTAAATATTTTGGTATTTGCAGCAGCCATTTCAGTTTGATATATCTAATAACTGATGGACACAGTAATATTTCTGGATTGAAATGAGGTTTATTGTACTAACAGAAAATGTGCAATATGCATTAAACCAAAATTTGACCTGTGCAAAAGTATAGGCACCTCAACAGAAAAGTGACATTAATATTTAGTAGATCCTCCTTTTGCAAAGATAACAGCCTCTAGTCACTTCCTGTAGCTTTTAATCAGTTCCTGGATCCTGGATGAAGGGATTTTGGACCATTCCTCTTTACAAAACAATTCAAGTTCAGTTAAGTTTGATGGTCGCCGAGCATGGACAGCCCACTCTCAAATCATCCCACAGATGTTCAATGATATTCAGGTCTGGGGACTGGGATGGCCATTCCAGAACATTGTAATTGTTCCTCTGCATGAATGCCTGAGGATTTGGAGCGGTGTTTTGGATCATTGTCTTGCTGAAATATCCATCCCCGGCGTAACTTCAACTTCGTCACTGATTCTTGAACATTATTCTCAAGAATCTGCTGATACTGAGTGGAATCCATGCGACCCTCAACGTTAACAAGATTCCCGATGCCGTCATTGGCCACACAGCCCCAAAGCATGATGGAACCTCCACCAAATTTTACAGTGGGTAGCAAGTGTTTTTCTTGGAATGCTGTTTTTATGGACTCCATGCATAACGCCTTTTTGTATGACCAAACAACTCAATCTTTGTTTCATCAGTCCAAAGGACCTTCTTCGAAAATGAAGTTGGCTTGTCCAAATGTGCTTTTGCATACCTCAGGCGACTCTGTTTGTGGCGTGCTTGCAGAAACGGCTTCTTTCTCATCACTCTCCCATACAGCTTCTACTAAATATTAATGTCACGTTTCTGTTGAGGTGCCCATACTTTTGCAATGGTCAAATTTTGGTTTAATGCATATTGCACATTTTCTGTTAGTACAATAAACCTCATTTCAATCCTGAAATATTACTGTGTCCATCAGTTATTAGATATATCAAACTGAAATGGCTGTTGCAAACACCAAAATATTTAGAACTAAAAATGATTAAGATTAATAGGGGTGCCCAAACTTTTCCATAGGACTGTAAGTGTTTATTAAGTTTCTACACATCCTGTCCACTATTTATACTCTAATTATGATTCCTGAGTGACAAACCCCAAAAATTTTGGGTCAAGTCCAAAACTTTCCAAATATTTGGGTTGTATTCATCTCAATTTGAACTATTTTGCTTGTTCCTAGCGCTGAATCATTTCTCCATACATATTTATATGTTAAGAGCTCAGTCAGATATAGGCACAGCTCCAGGCAAGTGGATAGAAAAAAAACAAGATCAAGACATGTCATCTCAGTAATGTGTACTATGTATAGCACCAGACCTCAAGAGTCTTCAAGAACACTTTGACCTGTGCTAATCTACATAAACACAATATCCTTTTTGGTCCATTCAGGTGACACTGTACGTAATATACTGTATTAAACAAAGTATCAGATATAGTTCTCTATGCCAAAACAGGGATTTGAAAATGTGTCTTGAAACTCTTTGGAACGTTCCAGGACTTTGGATTGTGGAGGTGGTACTGCAGAAGAAGTCTTAGGGTAAGTTCAGGAGTATACCAGGGAGAACCGCACTCCCTGGTATACAGAAGAGGTTGGTAGACAAGGATCCAAACTCAAAATATTTATTGAATTATGTACAGCACAGCACACAGCACGACGCATTTCGGGCCTTACAATGGCCCTTTTTCAAGTGCAAAAAGAAAGCAGGTCCCGTCGAGTCAGACGCTCGGGGTAAGTTCACACGGGTTTCCGATCTAAAAAACGGCATCCAGTTGCGCACTCTGTTTCGGATTAGGCCCAATGAATGGACCTTGTCCAGAGGAGGAAGTGTCTTCAGGCTGAATCACGAGGCGACTCGGCCTGAAGAATGAGCATCTTGCTTCTTTTTTCCGGGAGCCGGAAGAAACGGCTCCAAAAAAAAGACCTGAGTGGCTCCCATGGATTTCAATGGGAGCCGTCTTTTTGGTCAGGATTTTGAGGCGAATACAGCCTCAAAATCCTGACCAAAATACCCCATGTGCACATGGCGGAATTTGAAGAGGAATTCCATTTTCACCGTGGTGCATCATCATTTCGTTGCGGCATCCAGCTCATGATTAGGCCCGGGTGAATGGGCCTAATCAGGAGGGAGTCTTAAGCCACAGACCCCACCGCTGAATCAGCCATGGAATCCACAATAAGTTCAAGCATGACGGTTCTTTCTGGGAGGAATCTGCTCTGGATTCGGCGCCAATTCCGTAGAAAATTTCTCCATGTAAACATACCATAAGATGGTGGTTGGTCTGGTTGCAGTGGATTTGGTGCCAAAACCTCTTGTAGACCCTATTCAACAGGCTATTCTATCTACTCTACGTACCCATCATCCCACCCAATGTCAAACTGGCCCACCAGAGTCCCAAAGGAACAGTAGTGGTCCGACAGAAGACACCCAAATTTGGAGGGCATTAAGCCCTATTTTCTTAGGGTTATTAGAGTTGGACCCTGGAATAATTTCCCCTGGTGGACTCAAGGAACCTCAACCCAAGACTGATCCCAACTCAGTCCTATTACATAAGAAGATGGCTACAAAAATAAGAACGTCTCCGGAATGAGTGAAAGTAATGAAAGCAATAAAAGATACAAGAAAATGAGTAAAAAATACTGATATAAAGAAAAGTAATTACAACGTATATAATACTCTGTGTTGCTAAATTGAATTCTTTGTAGAGTTTAGAAAGCAATTACTTGTCGTTCGCAGGGGTATTGAGTTGCACAGCTTCTTGGTTTCGCTCGTAGACTGCCGAAAATTTCTTCAGCATATTTCCTCCAGAACGACGATTCGTCAATACTTAGTTGTAAAATGTAAATTGTTTATACAACATATAATAAAAAAGTGCAACGTGGGTGGAAGGCGGGCGAGATAAGTAATCGCTCCGAAAATCCAGGGAATACATTTAATTAAAATCAACTTTTTTTTTCTTGTTTTTTTTGGCCCATTGGACTTTGATTTTCTGGCATGATTTAGGCCAAACTTGTTCTGCAAGTATTTCTCTAATAATATCATTATAAAAGGAATTGTAAATTTTAAGAGAAGTTTTTTTTTTTTCCTTCATATTAAAGATAAAGCTTTATTCCTTTCGGTTAGACGAGATCTAAGCAAAGCCAGACGTGAAAACACATCAATGGGCTGCAAAGTAGAGCAAAAATAAAATTCCTGGTCACTGAGTTACTGGGACATCACCATCAAAAAAATAAATAAAAAAATAGATTTTCCATCTCTTTCTATGTTTTTTGTATTGCCTATTATTTATTTTTATTAAATTTTTTGAAATTATTTTTTAATCATTTAATAATGATTAAAAAATGTTAAAAAAAATTGATGACATTTTGCAGTTTTCGACATCAAATGGCCAAACGGACCAATTTGAAAAAAAATCTTGTTTTACAGCTTGAAATTTAAAATTGAAAGTTATCCTACGAACGTCAAAGGAACGCGAAAAAATATAAAATTCCTAGCTTGCCCCTCATTAATCGGCGTTTTTTCCTTTGATCTTATTTTGTCTCATGTTATAATTTAAGCTAAAAAAAAATACGGAGTGACTCAAAAAGGAAGGCGCGAAAATATCAGCTAAAGTAACCTCGGTGGTAAATGGTGCGGGGCTGGAGATCAAAACACAACGAGTGTAGAGGCCCCAAAAACATTAAAAAAAAACATTGCTAAAAAGGAGATAATATAGAAAAACATATCAGAGAGGGAGGTCATACTTACCCAATACCAGATGATTAGGGTTGAGCCTATCTTGAAATTTCAGGATCGTTTTTAAAATCCGGTTTCCGATCATTTTCCATTCAAACCCGATCCAAATTCCGATCCCAATGCAAGTCAGTGGGATTTTTTAAATAATTGGAGATCAGATTTTGAAAACGATCCTATTCACTACACAGCGTGGAGTTCAAAAATTGATTCAATTTTTGGACTACATGCTGTGTAGTGATTAAACCCCAACCCCCCGGTGTCCGCTTACCTGCACAGCTGCAGTTCCCAGCTCTCCTTCATGGGCCTCCTTCAGCGTGCCCTGTGCCCCCCCGCCTCCCTAGACTAGTATTTTAGAGTTTCAGGGAGTAGGCGGGGCTTGGTGCAGCTTAGTAGAATGTGGGCGGGGAGACGTGAGTGCATCACCCACACTCTCCTAAGCCCCGCCTTCTCTATAATACTAGTCTAGGGAGAGGGAGGCGGAGGCTCTGAAGTCATGTGAAGGACAGAGGACCGGACCAGCAGAGGGCAGCAGCAGCTCTTCTGAGCAGGTAAGTTGAGTGAAGTTCGCGAGTAGATAGATATCATTGTACAATGACTTGTCTAGTAGATAGATGGACAAGTCAATGTACAGTATTATCTATCTACTCGTGAACTTGCCTCATCGTCCTCACAGCAGCGCAGCATGCAGTGATTTACCGCAGCCTACCACTCTTCTGCTTCATCCCTGTTTTACCGCATATTCAGCTGAGTATACAGTAAAACAGGGATGAAGCAGAAGAGTGGCAGGCTGCGGTAAATCCATAGGAATGAATGGATGCTATGGGTACTATGAGTGCTAAGCTTTTCCCACAATGCTTGGCCAGTCGCCAAGCATTGTGGGAAATAAGCCCCGATCTCGATCCCACCCAAAAAGATTGGAATCGGAATTCCGATTGCGATCGTGAAATTTACTCTATCGCAGATCAGAATCCGAACATTTCCGATCCCGATCGCTCAACCCTACAGATGATACATGGTTGTGCCAGATGCAAGCAGTCCCCATTGCAAGAGATGGTAGAAGAAGAGCGGGTGCACATGGTGATGGAACGTGGAAAAAGTCAGTGTCCTGCTCAATTTTGCTTTGGATTCAATTTGTTGAATCAGCTGTGGAGTCCCTGCCGATTACACACACTCATCCAGACGCGATGCCGATATAAGGACATTGGCATTTCATTGTGCCAAATACCATGTTGGAAAATGAAAGGAAAGGAATTTCTCTTCATTTTCCGCCATGTGTGACTTTTAGGGGTCTATCTTCCAAAAGGTGGCACTAGAGCAAATTTTCCATTCCTAGCAAGGAGAGATTTACACGTTCATTACCCAGAATTCTTAGCAGGACTTGCATGCTATAGTAAGTCCCTGTACTGTCCTTCCCTAATGAGACGTAGTCCCTTCACCTGGCCATTGATATCTGGGTCACACGCTGGCCCGTTCTAACCATTTTTGTTCTTCTCAGGTTCCAGACTTCCATCCATCAGAATTTTTTGACTGACATGTGCATAGCACCGAGCGGAACGACTGTAACAGCAGATGACAGCCTTGTATCTGACGGGGGGCTGCCCATATGGGTTGACTAATTTAATTTTGCCTTAGTGATTTAATACCAATGCAATATATAAAGTTGGGCAGTCATCCCCCTCCCTCACATTCACACACTGATTTTATGGCTCCGCGGTGATAGCAGGTTATGTGTTTCATTTGACAGAAAGTATTCAGAAATTTAATTGCTTTTCTTATGTTTGGTGATAGTTGCTGGCAGAATACTGCAATTTTCTCACTGAACTGTGGCTGAGGTTCATTGCTTTTACCTGCGCCTGTAATATTTTGTCTCGTTTTGTTAAAACGGATGGTGCTTGTAATTGTAAAAAGCCAAGAACACCTACATTTCACCATCTTATATATCTTAAAGGCAGTGGCGTAACTAAGAATGGAGGAGCTTGGTGGCAAACTTTTGACATTATCCCCCGTAGTGGCCCCTGCACACAGTATTATGTCCCATAGTGGCCCCTGCACACAGTATTATCCCCCATAGTGGCCCCTGCACACAGTATTATGTCCCATAGTGGCCCCTGCACACAGTATTATGTCCCATAGTGGCCCCTGCACACAGTATTATGTCCCATAGTGGCCCCTGCACACAGTATTATACCCCATAGTGGCCCCTGCACACAGTATTATACCCCATAGTGGCCCCTGCACACAGTATTATGTCCCATAGTGGCCCCTGCACACAGTATTATACCCCATAGTGGCCCCTGCACACAGTATTATGTACCATAGTGGCCCCTGCACACAGTATTATCCCCCATAGTGGCCCCTGCACACAGTATTATCCCCCATAGTGGCCCCTGCACACAGTATTATGCCCCATAGTGGCCCCTGCACACAGTATTATCCACCATAGTGGCCCCTGCACACAGTATTATCCCCATAGTGGCCCCTGCACACAGTATTATCCCCATAGTGGCCCCTGCACACAGTATTATCCCCATAGTGGCCCCTGCACACAGTATTATCCCCCATAGTGTCCCCTGTACACAGTATTATCCCCCATAGTGGCCCCTGCACACAGTATTATCCCCCATAGTGGCCCCTGCACACAGTATTATCCCCAATAGTGGCCCCTGCACACAGTATTATCCCCATAGTGGCCCCTGCACACAGTATTATGCCCCATAGTAGCCCCTGCACACAGTATTATCCCCATAGTGGCCCCTGCACACAGTATTATCCCCCATAGTGGCCCCTGCACACAGTATTATGTCCCATAGTGGCCCCTGCACACAGTATTATCCCCCATAGTGTCCCCTGTACACAGTATTATCCCCCATAGTGGCCCCTGCACACAGTATTATCCCCCATAGTGTCCCCTGTACACAGTATTATCCCCCATAGTGGCCCCTGCACACAGTATTATAACCCATAGTGGCCCCTGCACACAGTATTATCCCCAATAGTGGCCCCTGCACACAGTATTATCCCCATAGTGGCCCCTGCACACAGTATTATGCCCCATAGTAGCCCCTGCACACAGTATTATCCCCATAGTGGCCCCTGCACACAGTATTATCCCCCATAGTGGCCCCTGCACACAGTATTATCCCCCATAGTGGCCCCTGCACACAGTATTATAACCCATAGTGGCCCCTGCACACAGTATTATCCCCAATAGTGGCCCCTGCACACAGTATTATCCCCATAGTGGCCCCTGCACACAGTATTATGCCCCATAGTAGCCCCTGCACACAGTATTATCCCCATAGTGGCCCCTGCACACAGTATTATCCCCCATAGTGGCCCCTGCACACAGTAATATCCCCCATAGTGTCCCCTGCACACAGTATTATCCCCCATAGTGTCCCCTGTACACAGTATTATCCCCCATAGTGTCCCCTGTACACAGTATTATCCCCCATAGTGGCCCCTGCACACAGTATTATCCCCCATAGTGGCCCCTGCACACAGTATTATGTCCCATAGTGGCCCCTGCACACAGTATTATCCCCATAGTGGCCCCTGCACACAGTATTATCCCCCATAGTGGCCCCTGCACACAGTATTATGCCCCATAGTGGTCCCTGCACACAGTATTATCCCCCATAGTGTCCCCTGTACACAGTATTATCCCCCATAGTGATCCCTGCACACAGTATTATGCTCCATAGTGGCCCCTGCACACACTATTATGCCCCATAGTGGCCCCTGCACACAGTATTATGCCCCATAGTGGCCCATGCACACAGTATTATCCCCCATAGTGGCCCCTGCACACAGTATTATACCCCATAGTGGCCCCTGCACACAGTATTATCCCCCATAGTGGCCCCTGCACACAGTATTATCCCCATAGTGGCCCCTGCACACAGTATTATGTCCCATAGTGGCCCCTGCACACAGTATTATGTCCCCATAGTGGCCCCTGCACACACTATTATGTCTCATAGTGGCCCCTGCACACAGTATCATGCCCCATAGTGGCCCCTGCACACAGAATTATGCCCCATAGTGATCCCTGCACACAGTATTATCCCCCATAGTGGTCCCTGCACACAGTATTATGCCCCATAGTGGCCCCTGCACACAGTATTATGCCCCATAGTGGCCCCTGCACACAGTATTATGTCCCCATAGTGGCCCCTGCACACACTATTATGTCTCATAGTGGCCCCTGCACACAGTATCATGCCCCATAGTGGCCCCTGCACACAGAATTATGCCCCATAGTGATCCCTGCACACAGTATTATCCCCCATAGTGGTCCCTGCACACAGTATTATGCCCCATAGTGGCCCCTGCACACAGTATTATGCCCCATAGTGGCCCATGCACACAGTATGATGCTCCACAGTGGCCCCTGCACACAGTATTATGCCCCATAGTGGCCCCTGCACACAGTATTATGCCCCATAGTGTCCCCTGCACACAGTATTATGCCCCATAGTGGCCCCTGCACACAGTATTATGCCCCATAGTGGCCCCTGCACACAGTATTATGCCCCATTGTGGACACCCATGAACAATTATACTCCTGGGTACCCCACAGTATAATAGAGACACAGGGGAAGATACAAACATAAAAAACAATGTTACTTACCTCTCTTGGGCTTCGGCGCAGTCCCCGCTGATGTCAGTCATCTTCAATGATGAAAGAGGCGTTACTTGAGCTGGGGCTTGCATCGCATAAAATAAGGACGCAAGCCCTGGGCCATGAGACGTCTGTGACATCACCAAGTAGGCCTAAAACCTTCCACAGCCCAGAAGAGGTAAGTAACAGTGTTTTTTTTTTATATTCCAACACCTCCCCTGGGCCTCCGATTATTTTATTCGGGGGTTTGAAAAGACCCCCCAGTATAATAATAGTGTTTGTGGGGTTCGTGGGCTGGTGGCCTCACTTACCGATCCTTGCTCCTGAACCTGCTCACAGCTGCCTTTGCAGAAGTAGAAGCGCAGGCAGCCATGAGTCGGAGCCAGGATCAGTAAGTAAATAGGGCCCGTTACCTGCTGGAGTAACAGCCTATTAAAATAATTTAAAATCTGCAGTGGTAGCAGATGCCGCCGGGCCCCCTAATGTCCCAGGCTTTGTGGCAGCCGCTACCGCTGCTATTCCGATGGTTACACCCCTGCTTAAATGATGCAGGACAAGGCTGCTAAAACTGGTTAAAATATATCAACAATGTATCATAAATTAGGTGAAAGTAATTAAAATCGTATCCTCTTAACTCTCACAGTTCTGAGTTCTGTTGGGGGTTTGAAAGAACTGCAGTTTACCCCGAGCAGGAGAGGGAGCAGTCACTTTAAGGCCTAGTTCACATGGGCACGGAATAGCGTCTTTTGGTCCTGATTTTGACGCAGGAAGTTGGGACCAGAATACGCCTGCTGCGACTGTCAGTCGCGGCTTCCCGCTTTGGACTAGGCCCAAACAGAATGAGCCTAGTCCGGAGGGTACTGCCGCAAGGCTCATTGAGCCGCCGAATCTGCCTGAAGATGTGTTGCCGCTCATGGAAAACAGATCGCTAGCAGTCTCCATAGACCACCATTGTGAGGGGGCGGATTATGACGTGGATTCCGTGCCAAAATCTGCCCCCTCTGTCCCTGTGTGAACGAGCCCTAAATGGCTCTAACATGGAACAGAGGAGGCTATAGTAGCGATCTTGGTCTAAATTAATACCACGACCATGTCTGTAGTCCATTTAGATGTTGACATATCACTGGTTAAAGTGGAGCGGCATAAACTTGCTTCTTCACTTCAAACAGTATGCTGGGAGAGGAGAAGGATTTTATTATTTTCCTGTCCCTGTCACTAAAGATAACCCCAGGAACGGGGGATAACTTGAAACTATCCCCCTCTTTTCTCAATTAGAGAGCACATTTGCCTTTTTCTGCAATGCATGTAGTGTCAGCCATTTTTGCTCATCCAAGCCACATCCCAGATTTAGAACATTCAGGTGAAATCCAGTTGTTGCGAAATGATTTGCCCATCTCTAGTCCGTATATGATAAATACTCTCATCTGGCCACTAGCCTGAGATCGCCTTTATCTGGGAGGCTATCCTGTATTTCAAGACATGGCCCTAGATGTTCACATGTCCCTATGATTAATATTCACATCTGGGCCACCAACATGGAGTTGCCTTGATCGAAGAAGCTATCCCATATTTCCAGGTAGGGCTGTTCACATTATCTAGATGTCCATATGTTAAATAGACGCGTCTGGGTCACCAGCCTGGGATTGCCTTGATCGAGGAAGCTAGTCCATATTTCTTGGAAGGGCCTTAGAAGTTCACATGACCTAGATGTCCATATTATTAATACTCCCATATGGGTCATTAGCCTCTGATTGCCTCGATTGAGGAAGCTATTCCATATTTCTAGGAAGGGGCTTAGATGTTCTGTCAGATAATACTTATTTTCTTCCAGAAAATGATTGCAAGCACAAACCCTTTGGTATTAATATTATGTGTTTTGGGTCATTGTCCTGCTGGAAGACCCCTGACCTCTGAGGGAGACCCGGCTTTCTCACACTGGGCCCTACATGATGCTGCACAATGTGTTGGTCGTCTTCAGACTTCATAATGCCATGCACACGGTCAAGCAGTCCAGTGCCAGAGGCAGCAAAGCAACCCCAAACCATCAGGGACCTCCGCCATGTCTGACTGTAGGGACCGTGTTCTTTTCTTTGAAGGCCTCTTTTTTTCCCTGTAAACTCTATGTTGAGGCCTTTTCCTACTTTTGTCTCATCTGACCAGAGAACATTCTTCCAGAACGGTTTTGGCTTTCTCAGGTAAGTTTTGGCAAACTCCAGCCTGGCTTTTTTATGTCTCTGGGTAAGAAGTGGGGTCTTCCTGGGTCTCCTACCATACAGTCCCTTCTCATTCAGATGCTGACGGATAGTACGGGGTGACACTGTTGTACCCTCGGACTGCAGGGCAGCTTGGACTTGTTTGGATGTTAGTCGAGGTTCTTTATCCACCATCCGCACAATCTTGAAAATCATGAAATCTCTCGTCGATTTTTCTTTTCCGCCCACATCTAGGGAGGTTAGCCACAGTGCCATGGGCTTTACACTTCTTGATGACATTGCGCACGGTAGACACAGGAACATTCAGGTCTTTGGAGATGGACTTGTAGCCTTGAGATTGCTCATGCTTCCTCACAATTTTGCTTCTTAAGTCCTCAGACAGTTCTTTGGTCTTCTTTCTTTTCTCCATGCTCAATGTGGTCACACAAGGACACAGGACAGAGGTTGAGTCAACTTTAATCCATTTCAACTGGCTGCAAGTGTGATTTAGCTATTGCCACCACCTGTTAGGTGCCTCAGGTAAGTAACAGGTGCTGTTAATTTCACAAATTAGAGAAGCATCACAAGATTTTTCAAACAGTGCCAATACTTTTGTCCACCCCCTTTTTATGTTTGCTGTGGAATTATATCCAATTTGGCTTTTTGACAATTCTTTTTGTGGTTTTCCATTGAAGACAAATTAAATGAAGATAATAATACCAAAGAATTTGTGATTGTAATCATTATCTGGAAGAACATGAGTATTATCTGACAGAATTGCAGGGGTGCCAATACTTTTGGCCAACACTGTAGATATTCATATGATAAATATCACATCTGGGCCACCAGCCTGGGGTTGCCTTGATTGAGGAAGCTATTCCATATTTCTAGTATGGCCTTAGATGTTCACATGTCCTAGATGTCCATATGTTAAATAGCCAAGTCTTGGTCAATGGCCCAGTATTGCTCTCATCGGGCCGACCAGTCCATATTTCTAGGTACAGCCCTAGATCTTCAAGTGAACTAGAGTGAGTTCCTATAACCATTGCCTCTTCAATCTTCCATTTATTTTTCGCTTTTTTCCCGTGACTTTAGATTGATCTCCATATGGTAAATACTTTATCTAAGACCGAGAGATCTGGGTGAATATTCAGGTCAACGGTTTTATTAAAAAATAGATCATGTGTTTCCTTCTCACTTGCCGCGTGTCTTGAGGATTGATTCGGTTTCATATCTTTTTCATTATTAACTATTTATTAGGTCCATGACGACACCAGGCCGAAATGTGTGTGACAAGACATCGAAGGGGGGGAGGGAGGTTAATACATACCAAAAAGGTCAAAAAACAATGATTTTATTGAACAGAAAAATGACTAATACAATGCTCTATGCCCTGTGTTTTCAAGTGACGTTTTTGGTAATTTGATCGGTCAGGATTCTCCCATTGCCGTTCCTCTGTATTTTGCTGTTTCTTTTAAGCTTTGTGTTCTTCGCCTTTTATATCTCTTTATGATCCCGGCAGGCGTTATGTCTATTTTAACAATTCTGTAGCCTAGAAAATCCGAGACTAATTCATCTTGCTTAGAAATGCTCGAAATCTGTGTGCTTGGTAGTAGAGGAGAGAATTCCAAGAAACAAAGCAAAAAACATGAAGGAAATGGAGTCTGATAGGCAGAGAAATTGACTTAAGGCATTAGTGATAACCCGGAGAGCATGCAAACCGTATAGAAGACTTTGAAGAATGAGAAAACAGCATTCCCGTATTTCCTGTTGCTTATACAGTATATTGGAAAAATATTCTACAGAGCTGGACAGTGGTCACATCGGTATGGACAAGCACTCAGATAGCTCAGGAAATAATTACCGCCTGATGATCAACAATTCTCAGATGACATAAGGTTTAACCTGTTAGGCTTCTGGTTGTTGCAGGAGCTCTCCCCCATCTGCTTTGTAATAGCAGAGCGCTCAATCTCTTATACACAGTCCAGTAACATTAATGTGACCACCGCCAACGTTAAATAACCAATGGCAGGCGGCACGTGTCATCAGCCATCTGGGTGCACTCATCATTGTGGAAGGCACGATGGATCAACACAAGCATGCATCTATCCTTGCGGACCATGTTCACCCCTACATTGCTTTTCCTCAGGATGATGGCATCTACCAGCAGGACAATGTGACGTGTCATAAAGCTCACAGTGTACGTGTGTGGTGCAAGGAGCACCAGGATGAGTTTACCGTACTCCCTTGGCCAGCAAATTCCCCGAAATTGAACCCAATGGAGAATCTGTGGGACCACCTCGATCGGGTTGTTTGCGCCATGGATGCTCAACCGCGTAACCTAGCGCAGCTGGCCCCGGCACTGGAGTTGGCATAGCTCAACATCCCAGTGATATCATCACAACATCCCCTCTCTTCCTGCACGTCTCACAGCGGTCCGCTCTGCCAAAGGGGGTTATTCTGGATTTTGACAGGTGGTCACATTAATGTGTTCATTTGTTAACCAAAAATAAAAGTGATCAGCTGTACTGCCTGGTCAACGCCATCAAATACAGAAAAGTGTTCCTACCCTTGCCATGAATATATATATATATATATATATATATATATATATATATATATATATATATATATATATATATAGCTATGGGGAACTGAGCCTGCAATATAGTCTTGGCCATACTACTTAGATATGTGGTTGTAGTGATAGTGGCATCTAAGATGCTTAATAGGGTGTCTGACATGCTCATGTCAGCTAGTAGGCAAATAAAGGCCCCCCCATAAGGACCACATAGGATATCAATCAGTGTTATATAATAGAAATATTGCAGGTTATTATATGATAAAAAAAAAATTAGACAGTTAAAATAAAATATTAAAAAAATAAAAAAGATCAAAGCACAAAGAAAAAAAAACTATAAAAAGACACAAATATTGCATCTGTATAGACTTGTACTATAAAATGATTACAATTAAAAAAAACAAACATACAATTTGTAAAGTGCCATGGAATATGTTGGTGTTATATAAATAGATATACAGCTGTTACGTTTGCGTCTATGACCAGACACAGAATACGGACTGCAGACTGCTCCGCTAAGGGAACAGGGATGGGAGACTTTCCCTAACGCTACAGTGGCTAGCTAGGCCCTGCCTGCGGGTGGTGGTCAGCTGTACCCAAGCTAGCCTTGGCCCCGAGAACTCCTGGCTCTCTAACACAAAGACGTAGCCGAAAGGTAGGGCAAGAGCTACAAGAGAGCTAGGGACTGGGGATACTAAGGTGGTCACCCCTAAAGAAACCAAGGTGCTGCTGAAGACAAAACAAACTGGATGGGATGTGCTGGACAACAGACACACAGCACAACACAATACACAACAAGAGAATGAGGAGAGGGACAGTGGGAAGGTGAGGAAAGGGTTACACAGCACTGGGGCAAAACTAACTGGAACCCTTATACCTTATACACATCAAGACAGAGTGAGGCAACCAGAACTGATGGACAGGGCAGAGTAGATGTGTGGAGGGGAAAACCAGACTCACACACAAGGCAACACTCACACCACTTACAAGTCAGCTATAGTTTCCACAAACAATCCTTCCTCCCTGAGCCATGAATTCTAGTTGGTTACAACGAAAACTGGCAACTAGTGAAGCCAACCCTCCTCCTAATAAAGGCCCCAGAACCATCCGATAGGATGATGGTAACGACCAACACCTTAGGTTCAATCCAAAGACAACAGGTCGTGACAACAGCTCAGCACACAGTATCACGCGTCAGAGGATTAGATATACAACTCAGCACACAGTATCATGCGTCGGAGGATTAGATATACAACTCAGCACACAGTATCATGCGTCGGAGGATTAGATATACAACTCAGCACACAGTATCATGCGTCGGAGGATTAGACATACAACTCAGCACACAGTATCACGCGTCAGAGGATTAGATATACAACTCAGCACACAGTATCACGCGTCAGAGGATTATATATACAACTCAGCACACAGTATCATGCGTCGGAGGATTAGATATACAACTCAGCACACAGTATCATGCGTCGGAGGATTAGATATACAACTCAGCACACAGTATCATGCGTCGGAGGATTAGACATACAACTCAGCACACAGTATCACGCGTCAGAGGATTAGATATACAACTCAGCACACAGTATCACGCGTCAGAGGATTATATATACAACTCAGCACACAGTATCATGCGTCGGAGGATTAGATATACAACTCAGCACACAGTATCATGCGTCGGAGGATTAGACATACAACTCAGCACACGGTATCATGCGTCGGAGGATTAGACATACAACTCAGCACACGGTATCATGCGTCGGAGGATTACATATACAGCTCAGCACACAGTATCACCCACCAAAGCTTTACTCCAGGTTTCTATAGCAACCCAGCCATTTTTCTTCACTGCTGTAGGTCAGCTTTAAAGGGGCAGGGCACTGTAGATACACTGTTACTCAAGGTAGCATTCACACAGCTTTACTCCAAGTATCCATAACAACCAATCGCAGGTTTTTCACTGATATCCAAACTGAGATACACATGATTACATGAAGCTTATGGACACACACAAACGACATACAAAATACACAAGTGCAAAACTGAGCAATTATGGGGCCACTACACAAATAAAAATTGAAATATACCCATATGAAGCTGGGTACTCCTGCTAGTATAGCACAAATATGTCGCCATTGGTATCTGGCCCGAACCTCCATTTTAATGAATGTCAACTATACACTCAACCCGAATTTCTACAGCAAAATTGTTGTAGCATGTTGCATTATCACTGAAGAAAAGCAGATATCACTCTACAGCGGTTTAACCAATGGCAGTAGTCAGGGCTAACTCTGCTCCATCTGTATCTACACGATGGACTAATTCAGATTCCAAAAATTTAGGTAAATTTTTAGAAACATGACTCACAGCCGGTGACCATTAGGTCAGGATGAGAGCAGAAGACAATCGTCTCCCTACAGAATGCCTCAAAGTAAGTTTGTTGACGATTTTTACCTAAGTGAAATTAAAAGTTGTGGAGTTTCTCTCTACGCCCTTCCTATAATAATATCACAAAGCATAAAAGAACATTATATTATCCCTCTATTATTCCAAACAATAACTCACCTGGAGCACGAGCGAGCATAAAGAGAGAGTAAGTCATCAGGAGCCATGCATTCTCTGCATCTTCGGATTGTTGTTTTCATGTTAAGAATCCTGCAGAGTATTTTGTTCCGTTGAGTGCATCATTGGTTTTTGTGCGGCGCTTTATTCCGTACTAACTCCTCTATAATTGAGATAACACTTGTCTTCTGAAAATACACCTAGATTTCCCTTGGTTTCCTTTGTTCCTGGGATGTTTCAAACCAGAACCCATACTGTCTGGTAGGTGGGGAGAAAAATGCCTGAACAATTACATTGTCAATCTGGACCCGGGAGTTGGCTGAGCTTGTACTGTAGCGTTCTATTCACAAATATCTAACATTACCAGTTAATAAAATATTCTGCACTTAGTCATTATCTTTGCCTCAAATCATAGACAATGCTCGTACTGTTTTATGTTGCTAACGCTTCTATAGTCTCTGTGCAAAAATCAGATGAAACAAAAAATCCCTGTTTCTAATTTGATACAAAAAACTGACTGTAACGGGGACAAGAAAGTCGCTCTAGGTCTATGACCCAATGGGATTTCTAGAACCCATCAAAGAGATGTTTCTGGTGATCAACTCTTCACATACAGGACACATCGTCAATAAGATCTAATGGGTTATTTGGGGATCGAAACATACTCTAGTTGCAAAATGGTTCTAAGATCTCTTCAAAATAGGGATGTCTTCTTCTGGGCTGGTTGAAGGATCTTCTGGTGCTCTGATGGGCCAACTCTACATGTTACAGTGCCATTGTGTTAGGAACCTAGTGCAATAAACAATGGACAGTTAGTCCCGGGCAACCAGAATCCCCCGCACGCTGAGGCAACACAACACTGAGAGTCCAACGCTCTCCAAACTACAAGCAGAACCAAACCCCAGAGGTCTTCGCCTGAGCTCCTCATGGTGGAGTTGGACTTGGTAAGTTCTGGGACCCAGAACAGCAGCCGCCTAGAGAGCGTCAAACACACAGTCCACCCAAAGTTGCAGAGGAACCAGAAAATCCAAAAAACACTCTGCTAAGTTGGTGAAGAAAGAGGAGAAGCTGGTCAGTAGAGTTGAGTACAGTATGCATGATGGCCAAGGGATGGCAGAAGCACCGCAGGAAAGTTGTACAGGCCGGGTCAGTACACAGGAGGTCACACAGAAAGCAGGGGTAGTTAGAACATAGTCAAACAAGACGGGTCGGTACACAGGAGGTCAAGAGGTAACAGAGGGTGCGGCAGAAGAGCCAGGTCATACACTGAGGGTCACGAGGCACCAAGTCATAGGATAAGGAGAGGTAGTCTTCAGGCAAGCCAGGACATACACTGGAGGTCACGAGGTATCCGAATCACAGGTCAAGGAGAGTTGCTCTAGAAGGCAAGCAGGGTCATACATGGAGACCCAAGAAATGAACAAAACAGGAAGGCAGGGAAAAGGCAGACAGGCAAGAGTAGAGGCGCAGGGGAGCTGCTTCCCAAAGGAAACTGAATAACCAGCGGCGGGCCAGAGGCTATTTAGACCTCATTCTGGCTCCGGCTCGCCACTGACCCCCCTGACCCCGGAAGAGACAGTTCTGGTCCCAGGAGGAGAACAGAATTCCCTGCGGACTATTGTGGAAATTCCGTCCCTTCCAGGGACTGGAAGCGCCAGACGCAGCACATGCATCGCAATGAAGGCTCCGGCTCGCACTTTAACACATTGCACTTAAAAGTCCTGGTGTGTTTTTGGACATTATGTCAATAGGCGTTAAAACCAAATGGATCATGATGGGCACAATAGCAATAGTCTTCAAGATCTCAAGGGTATCCACTGAATTGAATGGGTACCAGGTGATTGGTGTGTTATCCACTGGTACCATTTTTTAGATGATGTAAGAATATTGTATAACAAGTTGAACCTGCTTTGACAAGTAAACACTTTTGTAGCCATTGATCAGTCTCATTATTTTGGACAAATATTCCAAACTTTTTTATACAACATTTCTTTAGTTCCTTGAAGTTAGTGGACATCCAAAGGTTATGGTTAAAGAGGGCTTGTAAATAAGTTAGAAAACACTAAAATACCATTTGATTCTTGTTCCCTTGATCGATGTGGCATATTTCTTTTTAGAATCCTTTCACCCATTCAAGATATATACGACCCCTGGAAAGTTACATGTATTCTAACTCTGATTCTCCATGTTGGTGGGAACCTTTTATTTCTCATATAAAAACATAAGGTTCCTATCCCCTTTTATTTAGTATTTTCTAGCCGGTGACACCCAGGTCCTCTTTAAGACCTGGACTTTGACCTGGTATTTCTAACTTTTTGATTTTTGTGCTTCTGTTTTAACCATTCAGATATGAGTTTGCTGGTGTACTTGGGATCATTGTCCTGTTGTATGAGCATGAGCATAATTTAAGGGGCTGGATAAATGGTCACATTCATCTAAAAAATATGGTAGAATCTTATCGAGCTCTTGTGTGGTACCAGTTGGTACCAGTTCCAGACTCCTCGCCCAAAGGACCTTAATGGCTACAGACTTGTAGCACTAACATCTCTCCTGATGAAGGTCCTAGAGAAACTGGTCCTGGCACATCTCTGACCTCTAGTGAGCCCTGCCATGGACCCCCTTCAGTTTGCCTATTGCCTATTGCCCGGGCAATCATTGCCATCATCCACCTTATTCAGAGAGCTCTTTCTCACCTGGAGAAACCCGGGAACACTGTGAGAATTATGTTCTTTGATTTCTCCAGTACTTTTAACAGCATTCAGCCAGGATTACTGAGAGACAAGCTTTACTTTGTTGGAGTGGACCTGTCCAACTGGATCCTAGACTACCTCACAAACCAACCTCAGTATGTGAGAGCCTGGGACTGTGTGTCTGGCACTGTGATCTGTAGTACGGGGGCACCACAAGGTCCAGTTCTTGCCCCATTTCTCTTCACACTGTACACTGCTGACTTTAGGTGCAACTCATCCAGCTTTTACTTACAGAAGTACTCCGATGACTCTGCTATAGTCGGCCTTATCACTGATGGTGACGATAGGGAATACGGAGACTTAAACCGGGAATGGCGGAATGGTGCCAGCGTAACCACCTCAGGATTAGTGCTGGGAAGACCAAGGAGATGGAAGTGGATTTTAGTAAGTGGAGGAGTGCTCCGAATCCGGTGGTCATCCAGGGATGTTTGTAGAGCGGTCCTGCCGGCGGTCAGTGCATCGCACTGCCAGATACTTGTATTATCGTGTGGCTTCGGCCACTTGTTTGCAACATTACATTATTCCTTATACCCCTGATGAGTCTCATACCGAGACAAAACGCATAGGGTTAAGTTGCAGAAGTTATATGCATGCCTGGAAGCTATGGACTGAAGCCCCTAGACCTAGTGGTGAAGTTATTTCGCTATCCCTCCCTGTTGGTGTGGCGTTAGGCCAGTATCCTCAGGGAGGAAGTGGATACTCCCACTCTTTGCAATATTTATTGGAGTCTAACTTATCTCTACTATTCAGTATTCAGTACCAATATATTCTTGGCATGCTCTATATTTGATAGGGAGGTAGGATATTTAAGTGAAGGGTTCAATGGGTGGATAAAAGCTATACTACCTGACCCCTGTCTGTCCTACTCCCCTGTGTATGTTGCACAAATTTAGTGCACACCCTTTGAATATCTGGCGATTCCACTGCCTGGGTGGCCGGAAATTTGTTCTTACCTGTGTGTGCTCCTCAATAATAAGCTGGACTGGGCTGATCACCTGGAGGCGCTGCACAGAAAGAGCCACAGCAGACTCTACCTGCTCAGGAGGCTGAGGGCCTTTGGAGTCCAGGGGCCACTCTTAGGGCCTTTTTCAACTCTGTGGTAGCATCAGCCATCTTCTTCTGAGTGGCCTGCTAGGGGAGTAGCATACCAGCCAGGGATAGAAATAGACTTGACAGGCTGATCAGAAGGGCCAGCTCTGTCCTGGGGAGTCCCCTGGACCCAGTACAGGTGGTGGGTGACAGAAGGATACTGTCTGTGGTGAGCTCCATGCTGGAGAATAACTCCCATCCCATGTAAAAGACCGTGACAGCACTGCACAGTACAGTCAGTGACTGACTGCTTCACCCCAAGTGTGATAAGGAGCTATCGGAGGTCCTCCCTCCCAACCGCGGTCAGGCTGTATAATCTACATCAGACCAAGCGAAGACACTCCGCACAGAGAACTAAATGATCCTGAAATCTTAGTTGCTATGTACTTAGTTGCTATGACTTCTAGTATCTTTTCTATCTGCTATTCTGAGCTTGTATGTGTCTTTCTTGAATATATTACTGTAACACACTGAATTTCCCCATGGTGGGACTATTAAAGGATTATCCTAATTTATCTTATCTTATCTCAATGACTATAAGTTTATGTGGAAACCAAATAATCACAAATTATCGTTCCTCCACCCTCATACTTGACAGCTGGCTTTTTTCTGGTGGCCTGTAGGTTATGTGGTGTCTCTCTTGAGACTTTTTATGTCCCTCAGCAATATATGATCTGACTTTGCACTGAATTTGTTGGGTCAGCTACCACTGGCAATCTATCTCAAGGCTCTCTATTTGTAAACAATCCAGACTATAGAATTTCAGATTCTTCGGAGATGGTCTGCTAACCCTTCTCATATTATTGTTGCTTTTTGACTTCTCCAAGGTCGTAGGTGATATTCTTCCATCTTGGCAAGACGTAGACACACACCTTACTTCTTCCGAGCACCAAATTACAAAAAATTCTGTTTTTGGCAAGTTAAGTGATGATTATGTGATTTTGTGCATATAATTAGTAACACCTGGCTGCTAATTACAGTCTTAATGACTCTGGAATTACGATGGGTGTGCTTATTTTCTGAAAGTTACTTTATTTTTGTAAAAAAAAAAACAAATACTACAAAATAGTTACTAAAAAATACCAAAGAGGTTATTTTATGGTTTTTATGGTAGAGATTGGTGAGTAGTATAGAAATGTTCCCATTGTGAATAAAAACATAGTAATGAAGGCGGGTGGTCAATATTGTGAAAAAATATCAGATACCCAACAGACCCATTATAGTCAATGGTCTTGCTCAGGATCATTCATAAAATGTTCCTGCTTCTTCCATTGTCAGTCGTTGACCATGATTCTAACGTCATCCCATTCCCAAATCATGACATTGCCCATCACATGGAGACCTGAAATATTTTCTGCTTCTGAGTGATCCTTTCCTTGTCATTTTCAGTCCATGGCATCATTTAATTCTCCATGCCACCATTCTCTGTTCTCAGAACGTCGGTAGATTAACCATTACCTTAATGATGTGAATTTACTGCATTGACTAGGACGTGGTGATCCATTCTGTCTGAAAGGGAATGACCATTTAGCACTCTTCACGTTGCTTACTTATCCATTGCCTTCCATTAATCTCATTCCTTCTGGGCCATCATTCACTGTCTCATCATCTACTTAACTTCTCAGTCGATTGGCCTTAGCCGTGGCTCTATCACCCTTCAATGGGCTTACAGCCCTCAAGGTCAATAAACATATATCTAATTTATACCTAATTAACTTTTCCTACTAAGGGATATCCGGGTTGAATATAAACTAGAAATTATCATCTTAAGTACTCTGAAAAGTATCTACCCCTTTCTAGACGTCCATTACAAGAGCATAGTGGTTTTGTTCCAAACCTTTAGACAACAGGAGAACGCTTACTACCAGGAACACAATGTGCATTGAATAGGCATCTTAAATAGGCCCCGGCCCGTTGCCTGGCCTAAATTTGGTGGAAGTCCCTGGTCCAGCTCAGGAGGAGACCAGCAATCCCCATACATCATTGCAGAGGTTCCGGTCTGCCTCCCAAGACCCAAAAGTAGGGGACCAGGAGAGTATAGAGGAGAGGGCGGCAACCTCTGCAGAGTGTTGTGGAGGCTCTGGCCCTATTCCTAACACCAGCGCTCTGTCTCTGCTTGACCTTCTTGTCTCTAGACTTTGTATTTCTTTCAGACTATTGCATGCAAAATCTTGAGCCAGATATAGAGTTCCACAAGCCCATGTTTGTGGGTCAGCCAGATCTGTAAGTCTATTGTACCTAGTAGACTGGTAAAATGTTCCTTGCAATAATGTCATTTTAAAGGCCCAATGTGTTTGCAAAGTCAACTGCTGGCTTCATTGGTCCCATCGTTTTCACGCACAAGAAACCACTCAAGCCAATGATTAGTTGAGTGATCATGTGAGCCCTGAATGTGACATCATCATTCATTTCCGATCTGGTGGGACTGGAAACCCCAGAGATCAGACCAGTGGACCTCCAAAGGGCACATATACAGTATAGGGAAGTCTTCAGACTTCATAATGCCATGCACACAGTCAAGCAGTCCAGTGCCAGAGGCAGCAAAGCAACCCCAAAACATCAGGGACCTCCGCCATGTTTGACTGTAGGGACCGTGTTCTATTCTTTGAAGTCCTCTTTTTTTTCCTGTAAACTCTATGTTGATGCCTTTTCCTACTTTTCTCTCATCTGACCAGAGAACATTCTTCCAAAACGGTTTTGGCTTTCTCAGGTAAGTTTTGGAAAACTCCAGCCCGGCTTTTTTCTGTCTCTGGGTAAGAAGTGGGGTTTTCCTGGGTCTCCTATCATACAGTCCCTTCTCATTCAGACGCTGACACTGGATAGTACGGGGTGACACTGTTGTACCCTCAGACTGCAGGGCAGCTTGAACTTGTTTGGATGTTAGTCGAGGTTCTTTATCCACCATCCGCACAATCTTGCGTTGAAATCTCTCGGCAATTTTTCTTTTCCGTCCACATCTAGGGAGGTTAGCCACAGTGCCATGGGCTTTACACTTCTAGATGACGCTGCACACGGTAGACACAGGAACATTCAGGTCTTTGGAGATGGACTTGTAGCCTTGAGATTGCTCATGCTCCCTCACAATTTTGCTTCTCAAGTCCTCAGACAGTTCTTTGGTCTTCTTTCTTTTCTCCATGCTCAATGTGGTCACACAAGGACACAGGACAGAGGTGGAGTCAACTTTAATCCATTTCAACTGGCTGCAAGTGTTATTTAGTTATTGCCACCACCTGTTAGGTGCCTCAGGTAAGTAACAGGTGCTGTTAATTACACAAATTAGAGAAGCATCACATGATTTTTCAAACAGTGCCAATACTTTTGTCCACCCCCTTTTTTATGTTTGCTGTGGAATTATATCCAATTTGGCTTTTTGACAATTCTTTTTGTGGTTTTCCATTGAAGACAAATTAAATGAAGATAATAATACCAAAGAGTTTGTGATTGCAATCATTTTCTGGAAGAACATGAGTATTATCTGACAGAATTGCAGGGGTGCCAATACTTTTGGCCAACACTGTATGGTTAGGGATTCGACTATAGATCTGATTTATTATGGTATCCAATCCATGCATCCATCTCCGTTACCTCTGTAGCTCACACTATAAGGCATATAACATTTTAAGTTTTGCAGTAGAAACTTCTACAGCACCGAAGACGCCTGTAATGAATTATATTAGTGGCGTTTGCCGGGATTAAACATTCTCATTCAATATAATAGAATTGTGATTCAAGATCTCGAGCCGTGTCTCCAACTTACTAATGTATATTGATGGTGTAATAAAGTGTAAGCACTGACAGTCAAACAAAAGCTTCTGCGCACTTTATAGTTGTTTTATTACTGGGAATTTCGCTTTAGTTTTTATTTACATATAAAGACACAATGAAGACTTATCGTTCCCATCGTGTCTTCTCAGGGTGACTAAGTGTCTTAAGAATAAGGGTAATCTTGGACATTAGTACTTACCTGAGTTACATGTGAAAATTTCCTTCTGCACATTGAAAAGTGTAAAAAAATTTGATAAAATATTTTTGCTCTGAAATTTATAAAAAATGTTTCAACCATCGACATCTACACGATATTTATTTAGTTACGACTACCATGGGGCTCAATCATTATTGTGTGGGTTAAGGGGTTCTCCTTTTTCGACAAGCCATAGGTCCCTTGGAAATAAATTGATCTCAAGGTGTCCTCTTCTCGGGACCTCCAGTGATGAGATGTCGGTGGGTAAACCTGGAAGTAGATGTTCCACCATAGAGTCAATGAAGCATTACACAGTGGCCATTCCAATCAATGGGTGTTTGCTAACGCTGGACAGGACTGGTCCTCCAGAGTGAGAGACACTCTTTATAACCTCTCCACTTTGGTCTAGGATAATGAACAGGGGGTTACTTCTATTATCAATCATCATGTGTCTAAGCACCATGACCATCGGTGTACCCCACTGCAGTTCCACAAAGCCACTGACCTGATATAGGAAACCAGAAGAGGACCAAAGAGGATGATATCACCAGAGCTGGTTGACAATGCATGAAGGCCTTTTCTTGTTCCGCCATGCTTAACTTTTGAGGCAAGGACTTGGAAAAACATGGTAGAACGTAAAACGGATGTAGGCTTCAAGTATGTCCTTTCACCCCCGACCCCTGCTCTTTTTACTGTTGACAAAGAAGGTCACCATTGTTTTGACCATTGTTTCTGGATCCTAGATACTACTGCTCATCACTGCGTCGCCTCCATCTTCTTCAGGAACGGTCTCTCTTCATGTCTTCTTCCGGCGCTGGGGGTCAAACTTCTAGGCCTCGTGCAGAGCTGACTGCGCATGCCCGTAGCCACAAGAAAAATGTCAGCTTACACAGTAAGTAAGCGGCCATTTTTTTGTGGCCTGTGGGCATCGCAATCGGCTCTGCCTGAGTCCTAGAAATTTAACCCCCAGTGCCAGAAGAAGACATGTGTTAGTCACAAAAAATTGCGTTTTAATGATAGTATCCCTTTAAACTTTTTGAATTTTTTTTTTTCCATTTTTTACATGAACTTGAGATCTCAGATCCTCAGTGAAATGCAGAACATCATACATATGTTCCCTGTGCATAGGCAGTCATAAGATAAATCTTATTATTCATAAGATAAATCTTGTCTGGTTCATCCATTTCCAAATACGGCATTTTTTCCAAATTTTTAATTTTTTAACGGCATTAAAACCAACTAAAATTATATTTATATTGGGTAGCTCTGTGATCATACTGGCCCACAGAATGTAATGCATCATTTTTACTACGTAGTGAATGCCATGAAAACAAAACCTGTAAGAAATGGAGAAACTGCATTTTTTCCCAGTTCAAGCCCATCCAAATTTTTTTTTTCCCCGATTCCCATTACTTTGTAGAAAATATTAAGCAGTGTCTTTAGGATGTGCAATTTGTCTTACAAAAAAATGAGTAAATTTGGCAATTTTTATTAAAATGTATAATAGTGATATTTTTTCTTTTAATTATTTTTGAAAATTATTCTTCTTATTATTAATGACTAAAGATGAGCGAGTAGTACTCGATCGAATACTATGATATTCGAAATACTCGTACTCGATCGAGTAGCACTCGCTATTCCAATGGGAAAATTCGATGCAGAACCAGCATTGATTGGCCGAATGCTATACAGTCAGCCAATCAATGCTGGTTCTTCTCCTACCTTTAGAAGTCTTCTCCGTGCAGCTTCCCTGCGGCGTCTTCCGGCTCTTCATTCACTCTGCCAGGCATCGGGCCTGGGCAGAGCCGACTGCGCATGCCCGTGTTACAAGAAAATGGCCACTTTGACTGTAAGCGGCCATTTTCTTGTAGTGCGGACATGCGCAGTCAGCTCTGCCGAGGCCCGATGTCTGGTAGAATGAATTCAGAGCCGGAAGACGCCGCGGGGACGCTGCACGGAGAAGACTTCTCGGAGGATCCAGCCCGACCCTCACTCGTGGACTTGGTAAGTTCAGTTTGATCGAATGTTGCCTACCCCTGAAACGAGCATTTTCCCCCCATAGACTATAATAGGGTTCGATATTCGATTCGAGTAGTCGAATATTGAGTGGCAACTCGAAACGAATATCGAATATTGAGTATTTAGCTACTCGCTCATCTCTATTAATGACGTTATTATTGTATATTTCATCATTCTTAACAATATCAAATATTTTTGGATATTATTGTTTTATTATATTTTTATAATTTTTTTTATCTAACGTTTACTTTAATCTTGAGACGGAAGGTAAAGCTATATATATATATATATATATATATATATATATATATATATATATATATATATAATTTTTTTTTATTTTATTTTTTTTTTTTTAATGACTTTTTTTTTAATTACATCCACTACCAATATGTTTCAGTGACCTCCGCCTTGTCCATACATTTTTTTTTAATGATGAGTCTTATTGTAGACAGTGGACAGGAAATTGCCACCAGTATGTGTTTTTAACAGGATTACTTTTTTTATGAGTCCATGGCGTTCAGGCGAGATACTTTTTGTTTGCTGGATGTTTAAGTGTTTTTTTATCGGCCCTATTCTCTATCATCCCGGGCCTTGTTGCCTAGCAAAACATAAATATAAGCCCTAATCCTTTAAAGAAGCAGAAGTGGCAGCCTCTGGAATAGATAAAAGTAATTTATGGCTGGCGAGCATGGAAAGCCTGTTTGTCGAGTTCTGCATAATTAGAAACACTTATATTATTTACTTAAACAATTACCGCACAACAATGGAGCTCATTTGAGGAACAAATTAATTTTCTGGAAACAGTGACCTTCCCGGTGCGTACAGTATGTAAACCCACTAAATCCAGGCGCCGAGAGGATGCCAGATGGTACAATTTGTACTCTATAGAATGTCTTTCAGCTGTGATTGAGAATTACTTTATTACCCATTATGTTCCATAGAATGTTATCGGAATTATCTGAAAACAGACGACAACTGGAAGTCACCCGGCACTTGCCGAGGGAAAATTGTGAGGGTATTAATCATTTTTAGCTGCAAATGGGTCATTCATGTTCAGGCGACGAACAATATTTCATGGACGTGGTCAGGGGACGCCGAGACGGGAGACGAGAATATCTTCGCGCATTAAGATTCCTGATTCAGGTTTAGGATGATTATATTCATGGTAAATGAACAATTTCTCACGGGGTAAGATCCTACGAGAGGTTATGAAATCATTTTGTACAATAAATAGTACAGGCTTGTAGGTTTCTTGGCCTAATATGTGTAAGATTAGAGTGCAGGTTCTACACGAGGTTGGTCTTGTTGGGATGGGTTTCTTGTATAGGCTTAAGTGTTTCCATGGAATTAAAACGTGTTTACAAATTGGTAGGACGGATTATACAGATATTTATAACAAAAACCACAATTTGGTTTTGGATACTGTAACACCAACACCTGACAGAAGCTGAGGGAACCTATTAGGAGTAGACCCAACTTAAGCCATAATGGTGTCTACAGGTTCTATCATGGTGTCCATCAAGTTGCCCTCAAGAACTATTTCCAAAAAGTTCAGATCCACATCACTACCTGGAAAACTTTTCAATATCAATGTGATACTTATATAGTGCCAACTAAGGTTGAGCTGATCTTGACTTTTCAGGATCGATTTTGAAATCCGATTTCCGATCATTTTTCATTCGAACCCGATCTCGATCCCAATTCCGATCCCAATGCAAGTCAATGGGATTTTTTTTTACTAATCGGAGATCGGATTTTAAAAACATTCCTATTCACTATACAGCATGGAATCTAACAACTGAACACTTTAATTGTTAGAATCCACACTGTGTAGTGAATCACTAAGTAGCCAGAGGATTTTTTTTTAATCCTCTGGATACTTAATCCCCCCTGGTGTCCACTTACCTGCAGAGATGGCTGCTCCGGTGCCTGGTGTTCTCGTTCTTCTTCGCCTCGCTGCCCCTGCCTCCCAGGTTAGGAGAGTGTGGGCGGGTACAAGGCGGGGAGATGTGACGTTTCCCCTCCCAGTACCCGCCCACACTCTCCTAAGCCACAAGTCCCGCCTTCTTCCTAACACTAACCTGGGAGGTGGGGGCAGCGAGGCGAAAAAGAACGAGAACACCGGGCACCGGACCAGCCATCTCTGCAGGTAAGTAGCTAATAGAGATGTTAGCTAGTCTCCCATTAGAATGAATGAACGCAGCCGGCGTGCAGGGGGTTAATGCTGTATGCCGGCTGCTTCCATTTATTCCTATGGAAACGCAGCGGAGCCTTCACACTGAGTATACACTCTGCTCAGAATGAGCGGAGCGTATACTCAGTGTGAAGGCTAACATTGTTAGTTTTTCCCACATTGCTTGGCCAGTAGCAAAGCATTGTGGGAAATAATCACTGATCTTGATCCCACCTAAAAAGATTGTGTTTGGAATTCCAATTGTGATCGTGAAATTTTCCGAACACGATCGCTCAACCCTAGTGCCAACGTGTTCCTCTATATAACACTTTACAGATATCACTCACTGTACCGAGTAGGGTTCACAATCTAAATTCTGTATCAATATGTTTTTGAGCATGGATGGAAACTGAAGCACCAACAAAACATGGAGAGGATATGCAAACTCCATGCAGATGTTGTCCTTGGCTAACCACCAAGCTGCCCCAACTTTTGCCACAGCATGTGCGCTTGTGATCTATCAAGAAGCCATTCATTTTGAGACCAACCACCTCTCCAACGAGACAATGATGAAGAATCCAGACACAGTGATCTTCACAGAATACTCCCTGCCCCCATTGTCTCAAGATCAGTAACTCGAAGTTTGTAGCACTTGTCTTTTTATGAAATCTGATGAGACTACCCTATGAAGCTGTAAGTGAAGCATCTGACAGCAGTGTGAACAGAACCTAACACTCTTCATGTATTTTAGTAATAATTGCCAAAGACATCAAGACATCAAAGATATCAATATGGTCCTCTCTCAAATACAAGATGGGTAGATATGTTCACGTGTGTTTGATCCATGCTGACAATTAGATTTGTGCCATGGATGTGCAGTTGGATTCAGTGAGTCTAATCTGCCTGGAATAATGAGAATAAGTAGAATCCAAGTTGCGACGCTGATAATAATCTGAGCAAATTTTTGTCCAGTGCGTCAGAATGTGGCTATAAAATCCCCTTCCAAGGCAGTGAATTGAATTTTACTGGAATTTTTGAGACTTACCATCCATTAGTCATTATTACACTCTGGGGTACCTTCAGCCCAAAGATAATAAACACTGACAATCCCCTTCCTTTACATCTCCATTGCAGAGCCCTGTGTTCTTGTTCTACAGGATGGAAGACTTACTGCTGGACCAAAACCCCAAGTACCCCGACAAATACCCAACACCTATCTATGGTTAAAGGCTCTAATTGCCATATTGATTAGAACAAACAAAATAGCATTTCAGTATTTCTTTATCAAAAATTAAAACCACAAAAATATAAAATCTAAAGTGCAACAATATCGGAAACTAACCCACTTAAGGTCAAGGGAGTCCTCGAAAGCAATCTCCATCATCAACCTGATGATTTCCATTATTCCATCATCACTACCCTCAGTTGTTCTCTCCAAGCCAAGGGTACCATATGTCATTCCATCCACTAGGCCCTGCAGATGCATGTCCACCCAAGTGTTTCCAATCTACCTTCTAAATTCTTCTTCACTGCATCATCTATCTCATGCACTTTTATCCCCAAGGCTCAAATAAAAGGAGTCATTGAGAGAGACAAAGAGCGGTACATCGAGGAATGGAGAAGCGCAATAAATAACTCCAAGAAACTTACCGTGTACCAGTCACTGCAAAGGGACTACACCATGGCCACCTACCTGGAGAGAATATGACACCCCAAACACAGACAGACCCTGAGCCGGTACAGACTGAGCGCCCACAACCTGGAGATAGAGACAGGGCAATACAGGCAGACGTACAAGCCACGGGAGAACAGACTGTGCCAGCACTGTGACCAGGGGGCCCTAGAAGACGAGGCCCATTTACTGCTACACTGCACCAAATACTCAGCTGTGAGGGCCGTCTACTACCAAAGACTCTCTGCCCACATCCCACACTTCATATCTGCAGACGAGAAGAGGAAACTCTACATCCTACTGGGAGAAGAAGAGGCCACTGTGGAGATCGCTGCCCAATACGTGTCCAGCTGTCACTAAACAAGAGGAAGATGAGACACATGGACTGTTATACCCCAAACCTCCCACCCCACCCCACCTCCCCATATAGCGGTCACCAAGTAAGAGGAAGATGAGACTCCACGGACTGTTATACCCCAAATCACCCACCCCACCCCCTCATACTCTCCCCCTCGACTCCAGCCCCCCCCCCCCCACTTTACTAGCTTTGTCAATGCCAAATATCTATTCGGATGTGCCAATAAAGCCTGTTTGATTTGATTTGGGAACACCCTCCTGGCAGCTATAAACTCAACACAGGGTTAGGTGGGTGTTAAACTTCACTTGCCTAATTCCCCAAGGCTGTGACATACTTTCCCCCAGTCTTTCTTTATACCCTTTCTTAAGACTCCCCATTGCTCTGCCCCTCTAAATCCTTGACCCCTAATTCAACTGACTCCATTACTCAAAAATAATTAGTGCTAGCTCTACTACTTCCCATGAAAGTCAAGCCTACGGCTGCGCCCCCCACTCCATTGCTCTCCATTCCAGGTGTGTTCTGACTTCTTATATTACATCAACAGCCTTGGGTCAGGGGATGAGAGGGGAGATGGTCAAGAGAAGGATAAGAGGTGAAGAGGCTCTGTATGTACCACAATGCTGGTATACAAGCCCATTGACCAAGTGGTGCACAGTTAACACCCGATAGGACTTTAATGGGACAATATCAAGGAGGAAGAAGGTTGGAGAAAAGGGATACCTCTACATTTCCCTTGAAAACAACTGGAGAACAGGGCAGAAGATTTGAGGCATTACACCATTTGATGCACCACCGACATTGGGCTGGGACCAAGAGCATTAAGTATGAAGTGTGGTCAAGACCATATGGCATGAGGACAAGACTTTGTACCACCTGCCTTCGTGGTGGCAGCTGGAGGTAGACAACCTGCGCACCAAAACATATAGGCATTGTAGCTGAGAATCAAATTGTAGATTCCATTCTTAGTGCCTAATATAGGTGGCAGGTTCTATGCAGGTGGGATCGCAACATGTTCTATATAACCGATAGGATATGACCTGTGGCTCACCTATAATTATACAAAATAGAAGAATTCTAATGAAAGATAACAGCCCATAAGGTCTGATAACCGGACACTTAGCTCCTGTAAGGGTCCACGCGGAGACCTACACAAGTCATGTTAAGCTTGGCTATCTCACCATACAGTAACATACATTCTACATTACATTTTTATAATGTTATGCCAATGTCAATTTTTTTTGGAATGAATTATTTCCTTATTTTCATGGTGACTTAATGACCTCTTCTATAAATAATTAGGCATTTGCATCATCGTTCTGTTTGGCGGGAGCATTAATCCGCTACGTAGGCTGATTTTTAGCTTCACCGCAAACATTTATTTCATTTTTTTTCTGGCATCCATCACGGGTTCCGACAGTTCACTTAAACATGTGTATGAATTAATGCCTGGAAGAATATCACAGTACCCAGTGCAGTTTTACAGAAAGTTTTGGAAGATTTAAGAGCCTTCTAAAGTGCGTGATTAACGGCAGCATTAATGGCGGTTGCTGTCAGGTGACAGGTTGATGTATTGTACTATGAGAAATGCCCAAGGAAATCGTAGTTACGTTGTAAGCACAACCTCGGCATTGCATTATTTATTTTATAGAGTTTAGTTTTCTCCCCTTGTACACTAAGAAGATACAATAGACATGGGCCCAACCTACACCCAACCATACAATGCTACTCTACGCCCGCCATTATTTAGGCTTCCATCATAAACAACATTGTGCTTGGATATCTGACCAGAAAGTCTTAATCCAGTCCCCTGCTGGTGCTAACTTCATTCACTTCCATGGGGCTGCCAGGGCTATAATCTCTAGCAGCACCGGCAACCTGGTCACGTAAATGCACTGGTAGTCCAATAACAAGGAGGCCTCAGTGGAGTTTCAGTCCCCCATTCTCCTGATCACTGGGGGAGAAAACAGCATTCGAGTCCCCAGCGATTGGAAACTTATCCCCTGTCCTGTGGACAACGCGGACAACCCCTTTAATAATTCAGGTGCACTCCCGCGCAACAAAATTGAAATCTACGCCTTTCAGGAACCAATGTAGATTTCAGGTATAACTCATGCCAACTTCTAGTGATGTCATGTGGCTGTGGTCACCGCTGAAACCTGTGACTGGGCCTTAGAGGTCACATGGGGAGCGACATGACTTCATGACCCCAGAGCATAATAAATTCATGGGTACCAAACCCTGAAAGTCCCAAATCTGAACCTTTCGTAATATTTGGGTCAAAATCCAGTTAGTTCCGAACCGATCTGTCCATCTCTAATAACCTATCCTAGCCGCCATTACCATGTTCTAATAAATATGTAGGGCAGGTGAAAAGCCACACAGAGACCCCGAGTACAGCTCATATACAGGATAGACGTGTCAGCTGGTAGGACCCACCACCCACGGCAGAGTTAGTCTTAGGTGGGTGTTTGTTGTTAGGTCCTCACTCGGGATGTTTTGGTGTCACTTTAATCATTGTGAGATGGAGGATTCTTCCTGTTGCTCCCATTGAAAAGTTGGAAACACACCCCATACGCCCCATGTGCCCCACTTAATATCATCCAGTCTTACAAGTGTTGTATTTCTGATATCACAGTCTCCATAACCCCAGCCAGCTTCAGTTCACGCTTGACAACCAGGACAATCCCCCTGTCCTGGTTGTATGCCCTTTAGGATTTAGGGACAATATAGACGGCCACCTTCTTCAGATGTCCTCTACTAGCCAGAGAGGAGAGAAGCTTCAGGAAGAAGGCCTCAGCTTTACCATGTACATGACGGCCCATTAAAGTGTTTTTCCAAGACTTATTGGCAACCTATGCTATGGATAGGTCACCTTTATATGACCAATGGGTGCCAACATCTACGACTAGGGTTGAGGGATCAGGATTGGAAAAGATCAGATTCCGATCGGCTATCAAGTAAATTTCACGATCGCGATCGGATTTCCGATCCTGATCTTCTCCAGCGGGATCGAGGTCGGAGGTTATCTCAAGATCGGCTCAAACCTAAAAGTGACATTTCCCATAGAGAAGCATTGACTAGGGTTGAGGATCTGGATCGGAAAAGATCGGATTCTGAGCAAATTTCATGATCGCCATCGGGATCGGCTGGAAAATGATCGGAAATCGGATTTTAAAATCGATCCTGAAATCTCAAAAATGGCTCAACCCTATCTATGACTTAGAAAAGGACAGGGCACTCATGAATATTACGACCTCTGCCCTTTGTGGATGATGTCACACTCATTAGTCACATGCTACAGCAACAGCTCAGTCCCATTCACGTGTGCTGACCACCGCACTCAGTGGCTATTGTGCAACCCCTTTAAGAACACACACTATGTAAAACAAGGTAATCTTTGTGCTGCCTACAATACATATGGCTAATATTAGCAGCTCATCTTGATAGCACTGCACTTTAGAAGGTGCTGACTTAGGTTTCGTGCTCCTTTAAGTCCTGAGCGATTGTGTTTGCTGCGGAATCAAGATTTGTCTGGCTGTTGTCACAGAGCAATGTCAGCCACTTCTAATCATTGTCACCCGGCCTTGTGCTAAGACGTTAACTCCATACACCAAACTTCTGCTCCATTTCCACAGATGCTACAGACACGATTGCAGACAGATAGACGCTCGCTGGGGATCGCCGGGGCTCAGTACTCTAATTACTAAAGCGAGCACCGCTGAACACATCGCCTTTGGCGGACTTAGAGCAGACTCCAGATTCTCTGCTGCAACACAACGCTGTCTGCGGAATCTTGCCAAATACAATAACATGATAACACAGGGGATATGCCGAGTCCGGATGTATGAGGTATTACTTGGTAGGGATGCTTAGGACTGGTAACAAAAGAGGTGTTTGGTAAATGAGGGATATGTGTAAATGAAAAGGCCACGTTTAGAGATGGGCGAACTGACTCGTACCGAGCAGGGATCAACCCAAATATTCCAAAGTGATCAGGTTTTAACAAAACCCATAGAAATGGAGATTCATCTCGGACAAACTAAAATGGCCACTATAAATTATGGTCAGTATAAATTATACTCTGAGGTCTCTTCAGGCCTCATAGTTAGAGATGAGCGAGTAGTTAAATACTCGATATTCGTTTCAAGTAGCCCCTCAATATATGACTACTCAAAACGAATATCGAACCCTATTATACTCTATGGGGGGAAAATGCTCATTTCAGGGGTAGGCAACATTCGATCAAATTGAACTTACCAAGTCCACGAGTGAGGGTCGGGCTGGATTCTCCGAGAAGTCTTCTCCGTGCAGCGTCCCCGCGGCATCTTCCGGCTCTGAATTCACTCTGCCAGGCATTAGGCCTGGTCAGAGCCGACTGTGCATGCCCGCAATACAAGAAAATGGCCGCTTACAGTCAAAGCGGCCATTTTCTTGTAGCGCAGGCATGCGCAGTCGGCTCTGCCCAGGCCCGATGCCTGGCAGAGTGAATTCACAGACGGAAGACGCCACGGGGACGCAGTGAGGAGAAGACTTCTAAAGGTAGGAGAAGAACCAGCGTTGATTGGCCGACTGTATAGCATTCGGCCAATCAACGCTGGTTCTGCTTCGAATCTTTCCATTCCAATAGTGAGTGGTACTCGATCGAGTACGAGTATTTGGAATACCTTAGTATTCAATCGAATACCTACTTGATCGAATACTACTCGCTCATCTCTACTCATAGTATAATAGGTGGAGGCCCGGGGAGATGAAAAACTAAAAAACATTTATTCTCAACTTCCATTAACTCTTTTGGGCTTCCTTGTGGTGTCCAGCACACTCCCAGTGATGTCATGTGCTCAGGGTCACCACTGAGGCCTGTGACTGGGCCATAGCAGTCACATGGACAAGCCAAGAATCACAGTCATGACACTCGGCATGCTGAGGCAGAATCACAGGCCTCAGCGGTATCCCCGGGAGCATTACATCACCGAGGAGACTGAGATTGAGCACTGGTTGCCCAAAAGAGGTGAGGGAAGGTACGTATGTTTTTTTTGTTTGTTTTTACACCTCCCTTGGGCCTCTGATGAGACCCCAAATTGTAACAATGCCAATTCAAGGTTTTATCAAACTCGTTTGACCCAAAACAAATCAGGGAACCGATCCCCCTGAAACGAATTTTGGGAGGCACACCCATTAAAAAAGTTAAATGTTAATGTTCTGGTTAGAGATGAGTCAACTGGTTTGTTATGAGCCTGGTTGATTACAAATTTTCCAAAAATTTGGGGTTTGACCGAACATGATCTTGTTGGAGTTTGCCTAGGATGGATCCACCAAAGTTAATAATTATATTCAGGAAGTTTCTTCGGGCCACAGACTATAATAACTAGGGCAGCGTCATCACATACACTATAGTGCCAAAGCGTGATAAGGTCGATGCCCCCATGTTACTGCTGAGGTCCGGTTACAGTCTTAATTGAAGATCTAAGGACAAAAAAGATGTGGCCTGAGGAGACCTCAGAGTATAACTATTCGAAACGGCAGTTTCGAATAGCACGCTCCCATAGGAATGAATGGACACAGCCGGGACGCAGCCTGGTCCGGCCTCCTGCCTTTTAACCCCTTGCACGCCGGCCGCTCCCATTCATTCCTATGGGACCGTGCTATTCAAAACTACCATTTCGAATAGTACTCACTCATCTCTAAGTATAATAATAGTGCTTCCAGTTCTGGTCCAAATGGTAACTTATAGGTAAACCTTATGGGTATTTGTGAATTGAACCTCGTGTCAAGTGTCAAGTTTAACTTTGCTACTAGAGATGAGCGAGTACTATTCCAAAATCCTGTTTCGAATAGCATGCACCCTTAGGAATGAATGGATGCAGCCGGGTCAAGCGGCCGGTTGCCGGCAAAGTCTGCGTACCGGCCGCTTCCATTCATTCCTATGGGTGCGTGCTATTCGAAATTTTATGTCTATCAGGTCTCCTATCTGAGGACAGCAGAGGATAAAAGGGGAAATGTTTTGGAGAGGCCCAGGGAAGATGCAATAGAAAGCACTGATTCTCCTTCCCACACCTCTACTTGTCTCCATTTAGGCTTCTTTAGTCCTCTTCAGGATTCTTTTGGGAGTTTACTGGCCACGGGGGGACTACTTAGGCCTGTGATTGGGTTTCAGTGTTACCCTGGGGTGCGACATCACAGAAGAGGCCTGTAGAGGACTAAAGATACTGGGGACCGTGCACTGGACCCCGCGAGGGAGGTCAGGATAGGTTATTTTACCCCAAATGCCCTGGGCCTTCCCTTATTATACTCCAGGATCTGATGAGCCCCTGGAGTATAATAAAACCACTTTCAAACTTGTTTGTCTGAACCGAAATTGTCCTGTGAACCTCACAAATATTTGAGAATTTCGACCAATTCTAATCTTCAGTAAGTAGTTCTAGCCCCTATGGGTCTTGGGTGTATAGATTATGATATGAATTTGCTTTCCAAAAATTCACTTACTAAGAACTCTTGGTGCCTGGAGCTTGGGCCTAATCCTAGAATACCTGCCAAATAATGAGCGCTGATTGGCCTCCGAATTTAATTAAACAGGGGCCAATGGCAGAACCTGCTAATCGGCCGCTCTGATTACGATTTGGCTCCTTCTGCCTCTTAGAGAGGTGCCAAGCAGTTAAAGGCCAGCACTTAAGTAACATTTGCCAACTTCATTTTCCAATAAAACCGGGGGAATGTTTGGCACCAGAAGAAGTGAGAAATAAAGATGACCAAGGATATCATTTAGCAAATATTTCATGATCTGCAGCTTGGAAATGACGAACTAATGTGCTTCTAATTTCTCCTTCAGCTGTTTGCACAAGTAAATCATTCACGTGTATTTTCTACTCATCATACCTTCTAAGCGATGTGTGATTGCAAATTACCAAGGCGCGAGGTCTTGCCAACACATATTATATCCTCTGATAGGATGACTATATTTAGAATTAAGACCTGACCATATGGCGGTCTTCCTTCTCATTACAATTCTCAGCTCTTCTACTGTTCCCCTCCTTATTGTGCTCGATAGTCCTTGGTTCTTGTTGCCTTCACCTTTACATATTCCAACCACTCTACATAGCTCCACATAGTTCAGTTGACTAATATTGCCAATGCATGACCATTAAAATGACCGACTCTATGGTCGGGTTGTCCATCGTTATGGTCGGGTTGTCCATCGTTATGGTCGGGTTGTCCATCATTATGGTCAGTGGAGGACAAGAACGATGGACTGCTGAAATAGCAGACACATACAAAGTCTGATGGAGCCTATTGACTATGATGAGGTCTGTTGGGTGTCCATTGTTTTCAACTTAAACCCACCCGCCAAAAAAGTTGTCTCCGGAATGACAGAGAAGGAGCCTCCGGAATGACGCAGATGTGATCCTAATTGTATTGGCTCCCACCAATTCCAACCAATCCCCATCAATGTTGTAGCGTTCTTTAGTCCCTACCTCGGGAGAAGACTGTTGGTGACCTGCAAAGATCTGCAACTGGACTGTGGACCAGTTGGACATGGACCGATGGTTAAGAGGACTAGATTCCAGAAGGACAGATTTCTTTTAGAAACAAGGTGACCTAAGGGTTTAGATTTATGATGGAATTTGATGTTCCACCGCATGCAGCCCTTTACGCAGTGATAATGGTATAAACAAGTTATTTGGGGTATATTATTGAGATGATATACAATTATTCTCCTCGAATGTTTTTATGTACACAATAATGTATGAGGGGTTAATGGGAAGACTCTCTAGGAAATGTGTAAGGCAAGCTGCGGAGAGCTGCGTTGTTGTCAGAATATAAGTTTGGTTTTATATGGAATCGTGTTTAGTTCTAGACAGAAGCAGTTGAGTTTGGAGGCCATGATAGAAGTCCACAAGGACCTACTCCATACATACACTACAGGCACACTATACTACATACACACACTACATACACACACTATACTACATACACAAACCCTACATACATACATACACACACACACTCACACACATACACTATACTAGCTACACGCACACTACATACACACACTATACTACATACACAAACCCTACATACATACACACACACACACACACACATACACTATACTACCTACACACATTACATACATATACCATAAACAGACCATACCACATACATACACTGCAGATACACTATACTACCTACACACATTACTTACACACACCATACTACATACACAAACACTACATACACACACACACACACAGACACACATACACTATACTACCTACATGCACACTACAAACACACACTATACTACCTACACACATTACATACACACATTACATACACACAGCATACTACATACACATATTATAATACATAACGTATTAGATATACCTGAAGAAGAAGCCGAGAGCTTTGAAACGTTGTAATCTACCATCATTATTCATTAGCCATTAAAAAAGGTATCCCCTACTGAAGACTATCAAGTTTTTTGTTTTTTATATTTCCTACCCACTGGCTAACACGGTACACAAACAAACATTTTCCTTATATTATAACACATATATACTACACACACACACACTATATACACATACACGTACACATACATACTCTTTACCTACCTTATATAAAGCCCCAGACAAGTTTCTTTGTATCTAGCTCCCGAGGCAGAACATTAAGAAGACTTTTCGCTCCTTTACCTGATGTTTAGTAAATTCTCTTTGTTACACTTTTGCGCTAATTGTTCTACTTTTAATAGACTATAACTGGTTTCTATTGTGTTTGGAGCCTGTTAAACAGTTTTGGGCTCTGGGGGGTATAATGTGGTGAATTTGCCTCCCGGCTCCTGGCTGTATGTCTATGTGCTGTAATCACTGCTGATGCCTGAACCCCAGAGAGTAAATTGAGGAGCGGAGGAGGAAGCTTTCCACTAAACAGAAGAGGATGTGGAGATTGTCTCATCCGCACACGCTGTCAGCTTCACTACTTGGTTTGGTAAATGACGGATTTGTTTGCCTTTGGTGCCTGTAGTAGATCCCTGCTGCTATTGTTTCTTACCTATGTAACACGTCCTCTGTGGCTCTTGGGAATGTCTTGACATGTCTGTGACAGTAAATACTCAAATTCCCTGTAATATAACAATTCTGGAGAATCTTCTCTTATCGCTCTATGTTGTGCCGTTCCTCTGCTTTTCCTCCTCGAAAACTGGACAATACCATTCTTGTCACAAGGGTGTGTCCTAACATGGGACGCGGTGGACGCACCTCCAACTGGTAACACCCACTGTCAATTTATTCCGAAATCTTTAGGAGGAATAACAGAGGAACATCATAACACAAAAATGTTTCAGAATTGTTGCATTATGGAGAATACATGGTCAACATCATGGGGGATACCAAGATGGCGGCCCTTGCCTCTTCTCTGGTTACTGTGGCTTTGGTTCCAAATCCTCTTACAGGCCCCAGGATGGCACCAGACCAGTGATGAGGGGGGTTGTTCTTGAGTGATATGGAAGGGTCCCACAGGTTATTCCCTGCGTTGGGTCTCCAGTGTGTTGGTTTTTCGGGATGCTCATAATAATGGATGAGAATGAGACCTAAACTATGGCTAACTCCAGACTAAAAAGTAGCCCAAACCCTAAAGGCTGGAGCTGCCTATTAACAGCTAACTCCTCCCACCTAAATAAATTTGGTATCACCGTAATGGTGCCAACCCACAGAATTCAGATGACATGTCATTTTGTCTGCAACACAAGTGTTGTAGAAACGAAGCCCATTAGAAAGTCGTGCAAATTTGTTTTTTTCTCTAATTCCACCCCATTCTGGATTTTTTTTCATCTTCCTAGGGTATATAAAATGGTACCGAGTTATGGCCTTTGGAGGGAAGGGAGGGAGTTAAAAGCGAAAATAAAAAAAGGGCTGTGGCAGGAAGGGGTTAAAGAGATTCCTAGTCTAGATCACTGTCAAGATCTGTAGCCTTGTAGCAGCAGTGTTTTAGTTTTTGGCCCTTGGGGTGAGTTGAGCCTTGCACCAGCAGTGTTTTTGGCCCTTGGGGTGAACCCTAAAAAATTATTTTTCAGGCCTTTGGGGTGAGCCCTAAAACATTATTTGCCCTAAAACATTAATGGGGTTATTTTAATTATTTTTTAACGGTGATGGTGTTGGAAGAGGAGGAGGAGGAACTTGTGAGCTGGCACAGAAACATGGAACTGTGTCTCATCATTAGCACTATTGACGGGACATACTGGTTGCAGGTCCACAATATCCGCTATCCACTGTAACATTGGTTTCTGGTGCTCGGGCCTCATCAGTGGGGCACCCTGCAGCCTGCTTGATGTTGTGACAGTGATGGCTGCCCCTCTCGAGTAGCTAATTGCATCTGCAGTCAAGCTACTGTGGCCTGGATCCCCAGCTGGATTTCCACATCCACGTCCCTGTCCCTTTGTGCTAATGACGAGGGGCTCTGCTGGCTGCCCCTATCCAGTAGCCATGGGATTCACAGTAGCTCGACTGTGGCCTGGATCCCCAGCTGGATTTCCATGTCCCCATCCTCGTCCCAGTCCCTTTGTACTACCCTAATGCATGCCAGATGTGTACAGGTGACAGTACGAAGCTTTATTCTCACCCCTATGGGACACTTGTAATGAATTAGAGCCCTAAAAAGGACTTTTGTGAAGTTTTTGCAGGTTGCGTGTATATACACAGTTCCTGCAGTGTAACTCTGAAAAGAGCTGTTGATTGTAATGTTTTCCTGCCTAGCAGTGTCTAAACTCTCTCTCTGACACTCAGCAGATGTCTCTCCCTATCTCACCAAACCGAATCTGACATGAACATGGCTGACACTATTCTTATAAATCCGAGGTCACCTGATTAGTATCATTGGCAGGAGTAGTAGTAGTAGTAATAGGATTATTGGCAGGAGTAGTAGTAGTATATGCAGGAGTAGTAGTAGTAGTAGTAGTAGTAGTAGTAGTAGTAGTAGTAGTAGTAGTAGTAGTAGTAGTAGTAGTAGTAATAGTAGTATATGCAGGGGGAGTAGTAGTATTTATAATAGTAGTAGTAGTAGTAATAGTATATGCAGGGGGAGTAGTAGTATTTATAACAGTAGTAGTAATAGTATATGCAGGGGGAGTAGTAGTATTTATAATAGTAGTAGTAGTAATAGTATATGCAGGGGGAGTAGTAGTATTTATAATAGTAGTAGTAGTAGTAGTAGTAGTAGTAGTAGTAATAGTATATGCAGGGGGAGTAGTAGTATTTATAACAGAGGTAGTAGTAGTAGTAGTAGTAGTAGTAGTAGTAGTATATGCAGGAGGAGTAGTAGTATTTATAACAGAGGTAGTAGTAGTAGTAGTATATGCAGGAGGAGTAGTAGTATTTATAATAGTAGTAGTAGTAGTAGTAGTAGTAGTAGTATATGCAGGAGGAGTAGTAGTATTTATAACAGAGGTAGTAGTAGTAGTAGTATATGCAGGAGGAGTAGTAGTATTTATAATAGTAGTAGTAGTAGTAGTTATAACAGAGGTAGTAGTAGTAGTAGTAGTAGTAGTATATGCAGGAGGAGTAGTAGTAGTTATAACAGAGGTAGTAGTAGTAGTAGTATATGCAGGAGGAGTAGTAGTAGTTATAACAGAGGTAGTAGTAGTAGTAGTAGTAGTATATGCAGGAGGAGTAGTAGTATTTATAATAGTAGTAGTAGTATATGCAGGAGGAGTAGTAGTATTTATAATAGTAGTAGTAGTAGTAGTAGTAGTAGTAGTATATGCAGGAGGAGTAGTAGTATTTATAATAGTAGTAGTAGTATATGCAGGAGGAGTAGTAGTAGTTATAAAAGAGGTAGTAGTAGTAGTAGTATATGCAGGAGTAGTAGTAGTATTTATAATAGTAGTAGTAGTAGTAGTAGTTATAACAGAGGTAGTAGTAGTAGTATATGCAGGAGTAGTAGTAGTATTTATAATAGTAGTAGTAGTAGTAGTAGTAGTAGTAGTATATGCAGGAGGAGTAGTAGTAGTTATAAAAGAGGTAGTAGTAGTAGTATATGCAGGAGTAGTAGTAGTATTTATAATAGTAGTAGTAGTAGTAGTAGTAGTAGTTATAACAGAGGTAGTAGTAGTAGTAGTATATGCAGGAGTAGTAGTAGTATTTATAATAGTAGTAGTAGTAGTAGTAGTAGTAGTAGTAGTAGTAGTAGTAGTATATGCAGGAGGAGTAGTAGTAGTTATAAAAGAGGTAGTAGTAGTATATGCAGGAGTAGTAGTAGTATTTATAATAGTAGTAGTAGTAGTAGTAGTAGTAGTAGTAGTAGTAGTAGTTATAACAAAGGTAGTAGTAGTAGTAGTATATGCAGGAGTAGTAGTAGTATTTATAATAGTAGTAGTAGTAGTAGTAATAGTAGTAGTAGTATATGCAGGAGTAGTAGTAGTATTTATAATAGTAGTAGTAGTAGTAGTAGTAGTAGTAGTAGTAGTTATAACAGAGGTAGTAGTAGTAGTAGTAGTATATGCAGGAGGAGTAGTAGTAGTTATAACAGAGGTAGTAGTAGTAGTAGTATATGCAGGAGTAGTAGTAGTATTTATAATAGTAGTAGTAGTAGTAGTAGTAGTAGTAGTAGTTATAACAGAGGTAGTAGTAGTAGTAGTATATGCAGGAGTAGTAGTAGAATTTATAATAGTAGTAGTAGTAGTAGTAGTAGTAGTAGTAGTAGTAGTAGTAGTAGTATATGCAGGAGGAGTAGTAGTAGTTATAAAAGAGGTAGTAGTAGTATATGCAGGAGTAGTAGTAGTATTTATAATAGTAGTAGTAGTAGTAGTAGTTATAACAGAGGTAGTAGTAGTAGTAGTAGTATATGCAGGAGGAGTAGTAGTATTTATAATAGTAGTAGTAGTAGTAGTAGTAGTAATAGTAGTATATGCAGAGGGAGTAGTAGTATTTATAATAGTAGTAGAAGTAATAGTAGCATTGGCAGGAGTATTAGTAGTAGTAGTAGTAGTAGTAGTAGTAGTAGTAGTAGTAGTAGTAGTAGTAGTAGTATTGGAAGGAATAGCAGTAGCAGTTGACTCTCAGCCAGCCCATTTGTGCATAAAATAAAGGTTGTGATGACATTTCTGATTATTCTTTCTTTTTACCATTTGCGGGTATTCTCTTACAAGCGCCATTACCTCTGATCCCTCAGACCCTGCAGACGTGTTATTACATGTGTTGTACTATGATATGGGTATCTGTCCTCCTCTGGCCCGTCTTCCTTTTATCTTTCTAGTTCACACGAGATTCCCTTAGTTGGTAAAACGTGGCCAACAGCAGGAATAGTAAGAAAGAATATGAAGACAGAACCTGACCTTGTTATCTGTCATGGGGACACATGTGACAATCACAGAGATTTATGGGATGTGAGGGAAGGTCGAGATTATCTTCTCTTTGATACTAGTAGGAAATGCTAGGCTCAGATAGTGTATAAGTTTCATTCCGATCGATCAGAACATAGTATGATAGTGGTGAACCCTCCAGTTAGGAGCAGTACATGGCTGACATTAGGTGCACCCCACTACGGGAACATACTACTCATCTATATGTGTACAGTGGGGGTTACTAGGGGGTCGACAGGTCATGGTGGTTGGATCCTCAATGATCAGACCCTGTGGATAGGAGGATGAATGTCCTTTCCACAACCCCCCCTGTAATTCTTGTCATCCATCTACATTGACACAATGGAAAGGGCCAATATAATGTGTTGCTGCCGCTATAATTGTCACAGTTAAGTTTTCCACTAACTTGAGGTGTCAGAACATTCATTGTGATGTTAAATGGCAGCGATGGTGTCATCTAAAAAAAAAAGCTGTGTTAGCAAATGAAGTGTGAGGGGGTCCTGACCTGTCAGCTAAACTGAGAGCAGGCGCTAACATTCAGCCAGGTCTGTGTGTTGTCATCACTGCCGAGGAATAGAGACAAAAGCTTCTCTCTGACATCCGGCAGATCCTCATCCCGTATAATCACACATTCTTCTCAAATCCTATTGTGCTGGGTAACAACTCAGCAGAGAAATTGTGATGTGCAAATGAGGCTCGGAGTGATTAACAAAAGCAATTAAGAAATCAAAGGGAAATCTATCATTTAGTGGCTTGTAGATTCTACTCTTCTATAGAAAATCTTGTGGGCTCATAATACAGTCGCAGGCTCGTAATGTATTAGTGAATTCTATACGTAGCAATGTTCTTCGCAGTGGAATTATCCTATACCAAAGCCACAGGGTCGAAAGGGGTTAATATTCCCCACCGTTCACTACAAATCTGCAGATACACGGATACTAAAATCTGGGAATTGGGTTATTGGAGCTCCAGAAGCTTCTCCAGATATACAGTTAGAAGATCTTGCTGGTAATAGAGCAGCTTACCTACTAATGTGCAGATGCGTCCATCTATACTCTCTCTCTAGTCTGGATTATGCCTGGATACTGTGTATGTGTCCCACGATAACCGGCTTTTTAAGACAACATGATTTTGCTATATTAAATCACAAAGTATATGTGAAGCTGTTTTTGGTGTCTTGCAGCCGGTCAAGGATCTTGCTAATATGTCGCCATGTTGAATTGGTTTCATGAGAAATTGGTGACCTTACCAAATTCAAGTTAGGGACGGACATATCTGTATAATGCATTTGGTCCAGTGTGATGAAGACAAACATGTGGCACTATTTCTTGGCAGTGGCCTATAGTTGCCTCTTTCCCATGCCTTAGCACTAAGTCTGCCCCATTCCTAGTACAGTAATAATGGTGACAACTTTTTTTGGAACCCTGAAGCAGCGGGACAAGTCTTTGTAGGAATGAGTAGAAGTGCAGTATTGGTGGAGTTACAGTACAGGGACAATGTATATGTTGGTGTTTCTAGAGTAGTTGCAAGAACTTGGCGGCAGGTTGATGTCTCTTATGGCTGGAATCACAGTAAGAGGAGTTGCGGTTGGTAGAGAATCATGGTGGAAACCGCTGCATCTCAGCACAGGTCTAGCGAAGGTAGGAAGGTGGAAGACAAGTCCAAGGTCTGCAAAGTGTGACGTAAGCTACAGAGGAACACAGTCAACAAAGCAATGGATGTGCAGACCTATGGTTAAGGAAGAGCAGGAGAGGAACATGATGACTTGAGCTCAATGGCATTCGGCCCCTGTGACAATGAAAAATGGTGGCATGACCTCACTATAGATCGAGAACTTGGAAAGCGAGCAGGGCTCTTTTTGGACAATAGAAAAACCCAAGTGGGCCTGTTTGTCTTGGAGTCAGTTCTTGTATGCCTTATGCCTCTGTGGAGGTAAGAGGAGCTTGGTGAGTTTCCACAAGAGGGGCAAAATTAGGAAGGAGAGAACATTCAGAAAGTCTACTAATGTAACACTGGGACTAGATAGATACTTATAAATTCTCAGTAGAGGGGACATGTCCTGAGGCTATATCCCTATGTAAACTTTGTCAAGGGCTCCTTCACACAGGCAAGGGAGGGATGTCAGAATCCGCCCCTCACAATAGCGGTCTATGTAGATGGCTAGCTTACTTTTTTCCGTGAGCAGGAACATGCAGCGAGTTGCCCTTTCTTCATGTGGACTCCGCGACTGATTCAGACGCGGCATCCATCTCGCGGCAGCACTCTCCAGACTAGACCCATTCATTTGGGCCTACTCTGGAGCAGAAAGCTGCAAATATCGGAAGCCACATTAGTCGCGGCAAGCGTATTTTGGTCCTATTCTGACTAGGCTTCCCGCATCAAAATCAGGACCAAAATACGTCCCCCTTGCCCCGTATGAACTAGGCCTAAGGACTCCAAATTTTTTATGATGCACAATCAAATTATTCTTACAACATGCTAGCAAAGCCCCCAACAACCTGAAATTCACAACTCTACCACTAGGAGACGACATAAAGACAGATAGAGCTTAAACATCTCCCAACAGAGTATCTCAGAATCAAGTTTTCTTTTAAAGCTGGTTATCATATACTACACGTTCTAGGATATGTCGAGCCATGAGGAAAGACAAAATAAGTCATCTATCTATCTATGAGAATTTATCTAACTGCCTAGATAGATGGTAATTCATTGACCAACCCCCTGGCTTCGATCAGTCCATTGATGTGCCCCCTTTCAAAGTCAACTGGTCAAAATGTCTTCAAGTGCATCAGAGAGTCATGTATAGCTGTCAACGAACTCCCACTAGGAAGTACGCTACCCAAAAGAAGCCTCTGAGACCCTTTGTTTAGGCAATTTTTGTGGCAAGTCCCAGTATCTAATCAGGACGAGTTTTGCAACAATCTGTTAGCAAGTGTATCTCTCCAGGTATCACATATCTACATATCTCACAGCTATTTATTTAGTTATCTGCTGTATCTAACAATATTTTTCCATCAAAATAAAAATCTAAGTATTCGCTTTCTTTTTTTCCGTCTATTTATAGGCCTGTATTCAGCGTCTAGGAATACACAGTAGTCTGGATTTATGTAACAGCTCTCTCTCACCTACTGTGTGCAAAGATAGATCAAGAAGAGGCTTAATGGCAGAATTCAAGGCAGAAATCCTTTGCCCATGTTATATTTTGATCAATGGGCATATTAACTCTGGGATAAATCTGACATCTCTGTGACAGAATATAATTCCCTAACAAAATGGCTTAACAGCCCCTGACATTAGGAAATCATTGTAAATGATATTATTCTTGGGAGCAGATGGGAATGTTAACTTATGACCGTACATTTGGATGTAGGTCAGTGACAACATCATAGTCCATTACCGGCAATGTATACTGTCAGCGGAGAGGAGGAATTGGGAGCTCTGCGGTGTCAGCGTGTTACTTATGTTCTCTTCAGATGGATGACATCATAGACAGGCTACACGCATCACACAGGCTCAACCTGGATAGACCAAAATGGCTTTACATAATTCATGTCCTGCAATAGAGAATATAAGAGCACAGAAATAGAGGTATGTATACTGACAGCTAAAGGGATGAAGATGAAGTAGCCCCAAGGGAGGTCAAGGACCAAGGAGCGGTAATGTTATACAGTAACTGAATAGTGTAAAGGGGTCCGAGTCACCATCAGACATTGACACCTGGAAACCCGCAGTGATGAAGCGGTTGAGCATGTACCTGTGCTTTTCCATTGTAGCCTATGGGAATACATGCTTGTCTACCGCATTTTGGCTGAACAAGACCACCATGTACTCTCCCATAATCTATCCCAGAACACCGGTGGGTACCATAATAATTATACAACAATGTTATAACTGATTTTAAATTGTTCCTATGTACAAAAATATAACTACTATAATACTGCTCCTGTGTACAGGAATATAACTACTATAATACTGCTCCTATATACAAGAATATAACTACTATAATACTACTCCTATGTACAAGAATATAACTACTATAATACTGTTCCTATGTACAAGAATATAACTACTATAATATTGCTCCTATGTACAGGAATATAACTACTATAATACTACTCCTATGTAAAGAATATAACTACTATAATACTACCTCCTATGTACAAGAATATAATTACTATAATACTACTCCTATGTACAAGAATATAACTACTATAATATTGCTCCTATGTACAAGAATATAACTACTATAATACTACCTCCTATGTACAAGAATATAACTACTATAATACTACTCCTATGTACAAGAATATAACTACTATAATACTGCTCCTATGTACAAGAATATAACTACTATAATACTACCTCCTATGTACAAGAATATAATTACTATAATACTACTCCTATGTACAAGAATATAACTACTATAATACTGCTCCTATGTACAAGAATATAACTACTATAATACTGCTCCTATGTACAAGAATATAACTACTATAATACTACCTCCTATGTACAAGAATATAACTACTATAATACTGCTCCTATGTACAAGAATATAACTACTATAATACTGCTCCTACGTACAAGAATATAACTACTATAATACTACCTCCTATGTACAAGAATATAACTACTATAATACTGCTCCTATGTACAAGAATATAACTACTATAATACTGCTCCTATGTACAAGAATATAACTACTATAATACTACTCCTATGTACAAGAATATAACTACTATAATACTGCTCCTATGTACAAGAATATAACTACTATAATACTACTCCTATATACAAGAATATAACTACTATAATACTACTCCTATGTACAAGAATATAACTACTAGAATACTACTCCTATGTACAAGAATATAACTACTATAATACTGCTCCTATGTACAAGAATATAACTACTATAATACTACTCCTATGTACAAGAATATAACTACTATAATACTGCTCCTATGTACAAGAATATAACTACTATAATACTACCTCCTATGTACAAGAATATAACTACTATAATACTACTCCTATGTACAGGAATATAACTACTATAATACTACCTCCTATGTACAAGAATATAACTACTATAATACTACTCCTATGTACAAGAATATAACTACTATAATACTGCTCCTATGTACAAGAATATAACTACTATAATACTACCTCCTATGTACAAGAATATAACTACTATTAGGGCTAGTTCACACGTGAGTATAAGGGGAGGTTTTTGACAGCGGATTTCGCGTCCAAAACCTCCCCTTATAATGGTGGTCTATGGAGACCGCCGGGCTTCTGTTCTCCGCTAGCGGCGAGCTGCTGCTAGCGGAGAAAAGAAAGGACATGTCCTTTCTTCAGGCGGAAGCCGCGCAGTCTCAGCCGCGCGGCTTCCGCCCCCGGCAGCTCCCTCCTATGTCGGCTCATTCATTTGAGCCGACAGCAGAGGGTTAAGCCGCGACAGCGATGGTCGCGGCGGGCGGGTTTTTGACAAGAGAGAGACGCGGCTCGCCGCGTCTCTCTCTGTGTCAAAACCCGCGCGGGCAGTTCACGTGTGAACTAGCCCTAATACTACCTCCTATGTACAAGAATATAACTACTATAATACTGATCCTATGTACAAGAATATAACTACTATAATACTGCTCCTATGTGCAAGAATATAACTACTATAATACTACTCCTATGTACAAGAATATAACTACTATAATACTGCTCCTATGTACAAGAATATAACTACTATAATACTACCTCCTATGTACAAGAATATAACTACTATAATACTACTCCTATGTACAAGAATATAACTACTATAATACTACTCCTATGTACAAGAATATAACTACTATAATACTGCTCCTATGTACAAGAATATAACTACTATAATACTACTCCTATGTACAAGAATATAACTACTATAATACTGCTCCTATGTACAAGAATATAACTACTATAATACTGCTCCTATGTACAAGAATATAACTACTATAATACTGATCCTATGTACAAGAATATAACTACTATAATACTACTCCTATGTACAAGAATATAACTACTATAATACTGCTCCTATGTACAAGAATATAACTACTATAATACTACTCCTATGTACAAGAATATAACAACTATAATACTACCTCCTATGTACAAGAATATAACTACTATAATACTACTCCTATGTACAAGAATATAACTACTATAATACTGTCCCTATGTACAAGAATATAACTACTATAATACTACCTCCTATGTACAAGAATATAACTACTATAATACTACCTCCTATGTACAAGAATATAACTACTATAATACTGCTCCTATGTACAAGAATATAACTACTATAATACTACCTCCTATGTACAAGAATATAACTACTATAATACTGCTCCTATGTACAAGAATATAACTACTATAATACTACTCCTATGTACAAGAATATAACTACTATAATACTACTCCTATGTACAAGAATATAACTACTATAATACTACTCCTATGTACAAGACTATAACTACTATAATACTACTCCTATGTACAAGAATATAACTACTATAATACTACTCCTATGTACAAGAATATAACTACTATAATACTACTCCTATGTACAAGAATATAACTACTATAATACTGATCCTATGTACAAGAATATAACTACTATAATACTACTCCTATGTACAAGAATATAACTACTATAATACTACTCCTATGTACAAGAATATAACTACTATAATACTACTCCTATGTACAAGACTATAACTACTATAATACTACTCCTATGTACAAGAATATAACTACTATAATACTACTCCTATGTACAAGAATATAACTACTATAATACTACTCCTATGTACAAGAATATAACTACTATAATACTGATCCTATGTACAAGAATATAACTACTATAATACTACTCCTATGTACAAGAATATAACTACTATAATACTACTCCTATGTACAAGAATATAACTACTATAATACTACTCCTATGTACAAGAATATAACTACTATAATACTACTCCTATGTACAAGACTATAACTACTATAATACTACTCCTATGTACAAGAATATAACTACTATAATACTACTCCTATGTACAAGAATATAACTACTATAATACTACTCCTATGTACAAGAATATAACTACTATAATACTGATCCTATGTACAAGAATATAACTACTATAATACTACTCCTATGTACAAGACTATAACTACTATAATACTGCTCCTATGTACAAGAATATAACTACTATAATACTACTCCTATGTACAAGAATATAACTACTATAATACTACTCCTATGTACAAGAATATAACTACTATAATACTACTCCTATGTACAAGAATATAACTACTATAATACTACTCCTATGTACAAGAATATAACTACTATAATACTGATCCTATGTACAAGAATATAACTACTATAATACTACTCCTATGTACAAGAATATAACTACTATAATACTACTCCTATGTACAAGAATATAACTACTATAATACTACTCCTATGTACAAGAATATAACTACTATAATACTGATCCTATGTACAAGAATATAACTACTATAATACTACTCCTATGTACAAGACTATAACTACTATAATACTACCTCCTATGTACAAGAATATAACTACTATAATACTGATCCTATGTACAAGAATATAACTACTATAATACTACTCCTATGTACAAGAATATAACTACTATAATACTGATCCTATGTACAAGAATATAACTACTATAATACTACTCCTATGTACAAGACTATAACTACTATAATACTACCTCCTATGTACAAGAATATAACTACTATAATACTACTCCTATGTACAAGAATATAACTACTATAATACTACTCCTATGTACAAGAATATAACTACTATAATACTGATCCTATGTACAAGAATATAACTACTATAATACTACTCCTATGTACAAGAATATAACTACTATAATACTACTCCTATGTACAAGAATATAACTACTATAATACTGATCCTATGTACAAGAATATAACTACTATAATACTACCTCCTATGTACAAGAATATAACTACTATAATACTACCTCCTATGTACAAGAATATAACTACTATAATACTGATCCTATGTACAAGAATATAACTACTATAATACTACTCCTATGTACAAGAATATAACTACTATAATACTACCTCCTATGTACAAGAATATAACTACTATAATACTACTCCTATGTACAAGAATATAACTACTATAATACTACCTCCTATGTACAAGAATATAACTACTATAATACTGCTCCTATGTACAAGAATATAACTACTATAATACTACTCCTATGTACAAGAATATAACTACTATAATACTGCCCCTATGTACAAGAATATAACTACTATAATACTACTCCTATGTACAAGAATATAACTACTATAATACTGCTCCTATGTACAAGAATATAACTACTATAATACTGCTCCTATGTACAAGAATATAACTACTATAATACTACTCCTATGTACAAGAATATAACTAGAGGAAACTCCTCTGCATGAAAAATTTGCTGTCCATGCCCGTGGTTTGCTTAGATTTCACATGGCACCTTCCATGCTATGTCAAAATAATTCAGGTGCATCTTGTATCAGCAGGGAAATTAAGATTAACTTAACAAATGCCAACCTTAATAAATGTCTCCCCTCCCCACAATGTCTTTGCCTTCTTTGCTGACGCTCTTTCACCCCCAATACCCAGTTCTTGGCTACACAATCTCCTTGCAGCCATCATTCTAGAACACTATAACAACATGGCAGTGTACAATCGCTTCCTTCTTGACTGCTGCACCAAGGTGTATGAATACTGCCCCCTGTGGCTAATAAGGTGCATGACTGGAGCCATGATACATCACTCCACATAGAGGATAGTTGGTGATATTCCCCCGGTAATGAATATCCATAGTTTAGCTTTACCTTGTCCTAACTTGTCCGCGGAGAGTCACATAAATCTAATGCGCACATTTAAATCCGTCTTCTTTACGGTGGAGATTACACGATGGAGGTCTGCTCTTACAACATGGCGGGTATAGGTGGGACATTAAATAAACATGAACAGATGCTCGCCGTGACATATGGCCACAGTGGAGAGGCAGCGGTTTAATGATTCGCCCATACTGGCCGTAAAGATGTAAATTGTTTAACTTGTACATTCAGCAAGAAAGTCTCGTGATTCTTGGTAGGAGCGCGATGATATATAAAAGAACACTAAAAACTTCACTTTTAACGCAACACTTACTGTACGGATATATATCTCCGCTCTACGCTTTTACTGTCCTACAAATAATACTTCATTGTGTCCTGACATATGTAATAATTCCAGCCATCTGCTTTTTCTGGCATGCGTAGGAGTCGCCATTCATCACGCAGGAAATCTTTCACTTCCAGCCTTAAAGTGAATGTCCACCCTTGTCACCCTCGTCATGTAAGAAGCTTCTATTGTTTCCACAAAGTTTCTATAGAAGAATAGCACAGGCCGTTGTAAGAAACTTTGTGATACATCTTACAGGAGGAAAAGGATTCTTTCTTCTCTTCTGGAGATTTCTGTTCTCCTTCTCTCTCTGCTAAACTGTCTTTCACTGTGAACATCACTGCGCTATCCATCCCAAGACAGACTGCAGGTCACATGATTTAGACTACAGAAGATAGAAGTCTATGGAGAGAGGAGGGGAAGGAATGTGCAGGAAGAGCAGAACATAAGAGGAGAAAGACAGGTATTAATGTGTGGGCCGGAGCCAGGGCTGGCTCCAGGTTTTTATGGGCCCTTGGGCGACAGAGCCTCAGTGGGCCCCCTTGTAAAGGAGGTGGGGGAGTCGAGACACTGTGCGTCGCAGATTAAGTGAGTGACGTCACGCAGGAGTGTGGCGTCACCAACGCCATACCTCCCAATTTTTCAAGAGTAGAAAGAGGGGCAAAATGTGCAGCGCGCTCTGCGGCAAATTTGGCTCCACCCACTTTTATGTTGATTTTGCCCATTCTCATTCATTTATCATGTGTTCCCGCACAGTATAATGCTCCTACAGTCACCCGTAAATTATATATGCCCCCCCTCCATCTCTCCCCCAGTTTCATGTCCCCTCCTCCATCTCTGTCCCCAGTTTCATCATGTTCTCCCCCTTCATTTGCCCCAGTGTCATGCTGTTCCACCCCCCCATCTGCCCCAGTGTCATGCTGTTCCACCCCCCCATCTGCCCCAGTGTCATGCCGTTCCCCCCTCCCCTTCATTTGCCCCCCCCAGTTTCATTGGGCCCCCTCCATCTCTGTCCTCAGTTTCATGCCGTTCTCTCCCCACCCCCTTCATCTTCCCCAGTGTCATGCCGTTCCCCCCCTCCCCTTCATTATGTTCCACCTTAATATTTAATACAAAACAAACACTTACACTCACCTTCCATCGCTCCCCCGACGCTCCTCTCTCCGCTCTCTCACTCCATTCACATAGGCGATTAAAGCAGGAGCTGTGAGCTCAGCTCCTGCTTTAAAGCTGCGGCCCAGCTTGCGTGTGTAGGCGCGATGTGATGACGTCATCGCGCCTACACACGCAAGCCGGGCCGCAGCTTTAAAGCAGGAGCTGAGCTCACAGCTCCTGATTTAATTGCCTATGTATTCAGCTCATCGGCGTCTGTCGGACGCCGATGAGCTGAAATTGGCACAGGCAAGTGCTGGGGCGGGCAAGTGCCGGGGGGCCCCCAGAGGCTCTGTGGGCCCCGGCACTTGCCCAACTATGCCGTGCGCTGACGCCGGCCCTGGCCGGAGCCTCCACTGCAATGCGCTCCACTGCTTCAAGCACTGGTTCCTGGAGGAGAAGGACTGGAACCTTTATAATAGTCTGCGGGGCCAGGGGGGTCAGTGGCGGGCCGGAGGCTATTTAGGCCTTATTCTGGCTCCGGACTGCCGCTGGTTAGTTAGTTTTCCACTGGGATTAGCTCACACTGCGCGTCTGTCCATTACTCTCCTGCTACTCATGTCCTCCTACTGTGTTTCTGTGTTTTGGTCTCCAGTGTATGACCCAACTACTCTTCCGCTACATTCTCTGTTACCTCATGACCTCCTGTGTACCAACTTGGCTTGTTTGATTACGTCCTTGTTTACCCTTGGTTACCCTTGTTTTCTGCGTGAACCCCTGTGTACCAACCCGGCCTTTATGACTTTCCTGCAGTGCTTCCGCCATCCCCTGGCGGTCATCTCTACTGCACTCAACCCTGTTGACCGGCTTCTCCTGTTTCTTCACCCACTTAGGTACGTGGTTTTCGGGTTTTATGGTTCCTCTGCAACTTGGGGTGTGCTGTGTTTGTGACGCTCTCTTTTCCAAGTCCGACTCCACCATCAGGAGCTCTGTCGAAGACTTTTGGAGCCTGGTTCCACTCCGGTTTGGAGCATGTTGGACACCCAGTGCTGTTTTTCCTTGGGGGATTCTGGTTTACCGGGACTAACTGTTCACTATTATTGCACTAGGTTCCTATCACAGGCTTAGTGTAATGCTGGAGCTAAATGGGAGCTTTCTATAAAAACCAAATCACTTTACTCACATATGTACTAGTTCAGTACTTCTCCATATATGTGCTGCATGGTGCTGGAGGTGGGACAGTTGTAGATGCTCCTGTACTCACTTATGCATATTTATCAATCAGAGTCTGACACTCTACATTTGCATGTGCACCAGAAAGAACAGAAAAATATGACCTGCTTTTGAAAAAAATGTGCCCCCAAAATGGGTGTGGTTTATAATGGGCATGGTTGATCATGGGCATGGTTTATTATAGGCGTGGCTTATAATGGGCGTGGTTTATAATAGGCATGGTTTATTATGGGTGTGGTTTATAATGGGTGTGGTTTATAATGGGCATGGTTTATTATAGGCGTGGCTTATAATGGGCGTGGTTTATAATGGGTGTGGGTTTAAATGGGTGTGGTTTATAATGGATATGGTTTATTATAGGCGTGTCTTATAATGGGCGTGGTTTATTATGGGTGGGGTTTATAATGGGTGGGGTTCAGAAGTGTCCAACTTCAGATTTTCTTGTGCAAAGTAGACCAACTTTAAAATGGTCGTAACATTGAAGGTTCAATGGAGAGAGAGTTCTGATGGTGCATGGGCAGTGAACCCAGATTTTTGGGCACAACGGCAGTTTCTATAAAAAAAATTTTGACACATCTGCAAAATGAGACAGAATTTTGGCATTTCGGCAAGTGAGACAGATTTATGAAGATCTGTTCGATAGATTTATAGATATATCTAAAATTATGTTTCGTTTCGGGTTCTGCCGGATCAGGGACAATCACAGGCCTCAGCTTTGACCCCAAGGTGCATGACATCACGTTCGGTTTCGTAATTTTTTTTTAAATAATTTAGAATATTTGGAGTGAACCTGGCTTGGTACGAACCGATTCTCCCATGTCTTGTCTCCCCCCTCCCCGATCAGAGAGGACTGCAGACTGTGAACTAATACCAATTGCCGAATCGTAGTCCTGTAATGACCAGACACAGCGTTACGTCTCATACACGCAGCAGCTTATCCTGAAATATCTCCTGTAATGACAGGTACGCCTCGAGTTTGTTTCGATGGAGGGTACTTGAGGTTATATAAAATAAGAAAAACAAAACTCGGTAGATAATTTAGTAGCCCACACAAGTAGAATCAAGTAGAATCCCATTACAATCTCTCTCCAGTTACATGCTGTAGCCTAAGGCCCTGTTCAGACTTGGTACCTCTGGGAACCACAGAGGATAAAAAAGAAATAGATGCAAGTTGGTTATTTTTTAGTGCAGTCTGAGCTAGTCTCGGATCGCATACTGAAATGTGCTATTATAATCTGAGAAAACAGAAGGACAGGCTCTAATTTTTTTTAATTTTTTCCACGTTGACCAAGGATCCGTGTGAGAAAACTGGGCCTACTGGGATAGATGGGCCCATCTACAGTCCGCGTCCTCCCGGGGCTGCACGATGGCTGGCGTACTCGCACAACACTCATCTGAATAGGGCATGAAACTCCTTACAATAGAAACTTGGTTTCCAATATTAGATTGATTCTAGGAGTCATCCTATTGAGGTCCTGACTCTGGGACAGGCAACAGCAAGACGAGGAGAAGAGGACAAGCCCAGACAGTACAGAGAGTACAGAAGTGTCTTATATATGTGACATCTCCAGAAGAAGTGAACTACAATAATAACATGATGTTGCAAAAAATGCTTCCGTTAGCAAAACTACGCTATCTCAAAAAAGCTGAGTCCTTGACAACCCCTTTAAGATGGCCGTACCTTAAATAGCTTTCAGCCAAATACTCTTTCAGCTGACAGCTATTCGTTCAGAGAGGCCATACACATGTAGACTCAGCTCAGCCTCCTGTCATCTACCATCAAAGGATATTCAGGGCACCATCATTCTAACGTTCGTCAGTACAGTGCCCTGGACGAAAACACAAAAAATCCCTACTGAAAACACAAAAAGTCATTTTTGTTGTTGCTGTTACTGAGAAGCGCGGGAGGCACCAATCTTTTAGAAAAGCTGTGTAACTTGTGATACGGTACACATATGTGATCTTATCCAGAGGATGGGTATATAGTATATAGTATGTGCTTATAGTGTTCGTGTTATCCTTCCATAGTATCCATGCAATCTTACCACACAGTGACTAACTAGTTAAAAGGTTAATCATAAGGTCCTGGGGTTAGGGCGTGGAAGAGGATATTGGTAAAGGTCCTGGTGGTCTGTGGTAGTATAATAATATATGATACAGTCCCTGGTGGTCTAGGGAAGTAAAGAGGTTTCTATTAAAGTCTCTGGTGTTCTGGGGTAGTGAAGAGGTATACGATAACATCTTTGGAGGTCTAGGATAGTGAAGAGGTACAGTGGGGCAAAAAAGTATTTAGTCAGTCACCAATAGTGCAAGTTCCACCACTTAAAAAGATGAGAGGCGTCTGTAATTTACATCATAGGTAGACCTCAACTATGAGAGACAAAATGAGAAAACAAATCCATAAAATCACATTGTCTGATTTTGTAAGAATTTATTTGCAAATTATGGTGGAAAATAAGTATTTGGTCACCTACAAACAATCAAGATTTCTGGCTCTCACAGACCTGTAACTTCTTCTTTAAGAGTCTCCTCTTTCCTCCACTCATTACCTGTAGTAATGGCACCTGTTTAAACTTGTTATCAGTATAAAAAGACACCTGTGCACACCCTCAAACAGTCAGACTCCAAACTCCACTATGGTGAAGACCAAAGAGCTGTCAAAGGACACCAGAAACAAAATTGTAGCCCTGCACCAGGCTGGGAAGACTGAATCTGCAATAGGCAACCAGCTTGGACTGAAGAAATCAACTGTGGGAGCAATAATTTTTGCCCCACTGTATATGCTACCTTCCCTGGAGGTCTAGGGTAGTGAAGTGGTTTATAGTAAAGTCCCTGGTGGTCTAGAATAGCACATAGGTTTATCATAAAGTCTCTGGTGTTCTAGGGTAGTGAAGAAGTATAGGATAACATCTTTGCTGGTCTAGGATAGTGAATAGGTTTATACTACATTCCTTGGTGGTCTAGGGTAGTGAGGAGGTGTATAGAAAAGTCTCTGGTGGTTGAGATTAGGGAAGTGGTTTATAGTAAAGTCCCTGGTAATCCAGAGTAGTAAATAGGTTGATTGTAATGTCTCTGGTGGTCTAGGGTAGTGAAGAGGTTTGTGGTTTAGGGCAATGAATAGGTATTTGGTAAAGTCTTTGGCAGATTAGGGTAATGCAGAGGTTTATAGTAAAGTCCCTGGTGGCCTAGGTTACTGAATAGGTATATTGTAAAGTCTTTGTTGGTCTACGGTAGTGAAGAGGTTTATAGTCAAATCCCTAGAGGTCTGGGGTAGTGAAGGGGATTATGGTAAAATTCCCATTGGTTTAGGGTAGTGAAGGGGACTATGGTAAAATTCCCATTGGTTGAGGGTAGTGAAGGGGATTATGGTAAAATTCCCATTGGTTGAGGGTAGTGAAGGGGACTATGGTAAAATTCCCATTGGTTGAGGGTAGTGAAGGGGATTATGGTAAAATTCCCATTGGTTTAGGGTAGTGAAGGGGACTATGGTAAAATTCCCATTGGTTGAGGGTAGTGAAGGGGATTATGGTAAAATTCCCATTGGTTTAGGGTAGTGAAGGGGACTATGGTAAAATTCCCATTGGTTGAGGGTAGTGAAGGGGACTATGGTAAAATTCCCATTGGTTGAGGGTAGTGAAGGGGACTATGGTAAAATTCCCATTGGTTGAGGGTAGTGAAGGGGACTATGGTAAAATTCCCATTGGTTGAGAGTAGTGAAGGGGATTATGGTAAAATTCCCATTGGTGTAGGGTAGTGAAGGGGATTATGGTATAATTCCCATTGGTTTAGGGTAGTGAAGGGGACTATGGTAAAATTCCCATTGGTTTAGGGTAGTGAAGGGGACTATGGTAAAATTCCCATTGGTTTAGGGTAGTAAAGGTTTAGTTGGTCCCTTTGATGTTCATCTGTAACATGAAGCTATATTTCAAGCTAGTCATGTTCACTACAGGGAAGATGCATGACCAGCCCCAACATATACCAGAGGACTAGACGATGCCCCCAATTTATTGTACCCTAGAGGGGTTCCTTAGATGAGTGTATAAAATCCATGCAGGGTTATGTCTCCTTATTCACAGCCAGTTATATACATTGCGTTGCCTCACACAGGGGCTTTATTTCAGCAGTTTTTTTTGCTACAAAGTCATTATGGTGAGAAGGATTGTTTACATCGCTCTGTGAAGTTCAGGCTGCAAACAGATGCTCTCCTTAGATAACAGTAAAGAGGAAAAGCTGAACAAAACTGCAAATTTATTCAGCGACAAGTTTAGAAATCATTAGCAAACATTCCGACAATATTTTCGTATGAATTACGAATTCAAAGAGTTTTCCAGTGAGATTTTTTTTAATATGGTGTATGGCACAGAATATGCGGCAGAAATTCAGTTCTCACTAATCCTCTACAAGTCCCACTTCTGTGTTGCCTGGTTCCCCTGCTGGTCTCTGCTTTCTGGTCCCTCTTGATAGACTGGAAATGCCCATTGAATCTGGTTGACTAAGATGCGTCCTTTTCTAACAGGGTGCAAATTAAATTCACTATAAATTCTTCATTTGTACCAGATGGAGCTTGAGGATAATGTGATGTCAGAAGACTGAAGATCAGCGAAACATGGTAGTAACCCCAACCATGGTAGTAAATCCATCACCGAGCTAAATCCCATCAAGATCCCGGGGGAAATTGGAAAACAGCCTAAGACACCTCAGATATCGACAGCTAAAAAAAATCCTCCATGGAAATAATTGAACTAATCTCAAACTACTACGAAACATCTGCTGGCTGAAGGTTCTGCCAATATAGGTATAGCTGTAGGTATGAAGGCCACAGAATAATTTGTTTGATTTGCAAGCAAATTATTGTAAAGTCATTGAATTTTTTTTAGAATTTTTATATATTTTGCCAATTCCATCACCTTCATCTTTATACAGTGTCCCACAGGGAGAGACTGTATTTGATTGTAAGGGATGTGTTCATACCTGCCATTGTACCTTTAATGGAGTGAACTATTTAGGCTGGAAGTCTGAGTTGATGGTATGACCCATGACTTAGGAATTTCTTCTCGAGGAAAAGATGCTTATCATGCTCTGTGTTAGGATGAGGAAGTGGGAGTACGAGGAAGAGACTGTGAAGACTGAGCAAGAGTTCCTGGTTGGGCTGGCTCAATACTGGCTGATAGGGTTGAGCCGATCTTGAGATTTTAGGATATAAATTTATAAAATCCGATTTTCGATCATTTTCCAGCTGATCCCAAACGTGAAATTTGCTCAACTGCCGATCGGGATACGGTCTTTTCCGATCCCGATCACTCAACCTTAGTCATACTGTGACCATGTAACTTATGGTCAATGGGGTTGAGCTGATCTTGAGATTTCAGGATCATTTATAAAATCCGATTTTCGATCACTTTCCAACCGATCCCGATCTTGAAATTTGCTCCGAACTTTCCCGATCCCAATCGCTCAACCCTACTGGCTAAGAGAAAGTTAGTGTGTTGTTCTGCAGTCAGGAATCCCTGGTCACTTGGAACACATCATGTGCAAAAAGAGATTGTGTGGGTAATGTGATATGAATCTCATATGGATTCTGTTGGCTACTGACACGGCTATCCTAGAATCTGCACCCTGCAGCCAGAGCATTGCAGATACTTTGTGGATTTAGAGACTGTAAGTACACTGTTTGAGAGGAAGACTGCCCCAGTAAGGGAGACACAAACTAACACTGGGATGTACCACCTTAAAGCTCAGCTCCAGTCTCTAGACATTCCCAAGCACGGTGCATCCAGTATTAAAGGGATTCTACCATTAAAAATCTTTTTTCTGTGGCTAACACGTCGGAATAGCCTTTAGAAAGGCTATTCGTCTCTTATCTTTAGATGGGATCTCCGTCGCACCATTCTTTAGTAATACCAGTTTTTACCGGTATGTAAATTAGTGCTCTGGCAGCAATGGGGGCGGGCCCCAGCACTAAAAATGCGAGGGCGTCCCCACTGCTGCCCGAGAACAGGATCCAGCGCTACCTCTATCTTCTGCTGGATCCTCCCCTTCTTTCTTCGGCGGCTTCACCTCTGTCAGCTCTGACACTAGTAGAGCCGAATGCACATGCACGCAATTGTGGCCTCGGAACTATGGCCGCGCATGCACATTCGTCTCTACTAGTGTCAGAGCCAACAGAGGTGAAGCTGCCGAAGAAAGATGAAGAAAGAAGGGGAGGATCCAGCAGAAGATAGAGGTGGTGCAGGATCCTGTTCTCGGGCAGCGGTGGGGATGCCCTCATCGCATTTTCAGCGCTGGGGCCCGCCCCCATCGCTGCCAGAGAACTCATTTACATACCGGTAAAAATCGGTATTATTAAGGAACGGCGCGGCAGAGATCCCATCTAAAGGTAAGAGACGAATAGCCTTTCTAAAGGCTATTCCGATGTGTTAGCCACAGAAAAAAGATTTTTAATGGTAGAATCCCTTTAAGAAGAAATTGCTTGCCATTCCCTGTTCTTCATCAGTAAACCATGTCCTCCTCATCTGCAAAAACCTCTCATTCCTGCACATTCCATCAAGAGCACCCCAACCACCATCAGGCTTGGAAAGGCTTTACATCTAGGACACCTATATATCAATCTGCTCTGCTCCTCCTGATCTATACCATGCTGCCTCCAGACTGCGTGCCCAAAGTGACAGCTGAAAATAAAGATAAGTTAAGAAAAGCAATGTACTTAGTTTTCACAAGACTGTATGTTATGTTTCTCAGTTAGTATTCAATTGTATGTACAGGCAGTCCAACTACGCTAAGACTTCTCGCCCTCCTACCATTACTTTTAACACTGACAATGGAGCAGAAAACTTATATTTTCTGTTTTCTTTTGGTTCAGTCCTGGCAAGCTCAGCAGAAATGCATAAATTGACTCTATTTAAAAATAAGAGAAAACATAGAAAACATTAAAAACAGATTAGAAATTGGCTATAAACAAGTCGTCTTAATCTGATCATTTCCTTTAGCGAGGAATTTCATTAAAGCTGTTGTCTCCATATGAGAACGTCTAATTCTGTATCTCGTCCAAGATGCCTTGTGCTTAGCCGGTTTCATTCGAACACAATCTCTTCCACTCAGCGTGGGTTTTGTTTGATGAAAATGTATGCCTGATAGCTTCCTGCAGCCGAGAATTTCACGGATATGTGTTTGAACAGGAGATAAGGGCTTAGAGGAGGGAAGAGAGTAAGATATTAAAGACTTATACAGAATCAAATGATTCCTAACTACATAGAAACAAACACAAACACCGTTGTGTCAGCTTGAAATAGAGAGAACATCTATAATTTAGAAGGCTTTGGATGAAAAACGGAGAACACGACTAGAAACATAGCATATTATCCTCTCTACGCGTCTAGGTAGAAGTGGGGGTGCCATGTGGGTACTCAGTACTGCTGTTAGTGGTCTGGCTGAAGATATTTTACACTAATAACCCTCCCTTGTTTAAGCGCTGCACCTTACCACGTTGTGGCTCCCCCTTTCCTTCAAACAGCCACTACCATCCTGATTTCCACCACTGCCCTCCCGCAGAACTTTACCACCTTGTGGCTCCCCCTTCCCTTCAAACAGAGACACTGCCACATTGATTCCCACCACTACCCTCCCACAGAACTTTACCACCTTATGGCTTGCCTGTCCTTCCTACAGAATCACTGCCATCCTGTTTCCCACCACTTTCCTCCTGTAGAATGTTACCACCTTGTGGCACACCTGTCCTTCAAAAAGAGATCCTACTGCCCTGTTTCCCACCACTTCATCCCACAGAACCATATCACCTTGTGGTTCTTCTGCTCATCACAGAGCATACACTTCCCTCCTGCAGAATCTAACCACCTTGTGTTTTGTCTACCCTTCATGCAGAGTCCCTGCCACCAGGTTTCCCACTGCTGTCCTCCAACTAAACCCTAGCACTGTGTGGCTCCTCTGCCCTTCATACAGAGCAACTGCCACCCCATTTCCCACCACTTCCCTCTAGCAGAACCATACCACCTTCTGGCTCATCTGTGCCTTAACAAAGAACCCGTGCCACCCCGTTTCCCACCACTCCCCTCCTGCATTACCCTATCATCTTTTGGCTTGCATATTCTTCATACAGAGCCCCTGCCATCCTGTTTCCGAGCACTGCCCTCTTGCAGAACCTAGCCACCTTGTGGCTTGCCAGCCCTTTACACAGAATCCCTGCCACCGTTTCCCACCACTTCTCTCCTGCAGAACCTTACCACCTTGTGTAATAAGCAGGTATCTATGCTTTGTGGCTCTTTGTATGGATACACTACTACTATGCCTAAAATAGCAAACAAATACCATCAAATAAATCATCTAGCTCACAAAAATGTCGCAATAAATGCAGTTGGTGTCTATTGCCCTCCTAGTTAGCACACCTAGTACCCTCCTTTTAATGTTTTTGGAGGGTCTGCTTGTCAATTCCTTCTTAATTTCTATAAGATGGACATCGGAGTCTCAGACTTCTCCGACTACCCTATGCACACTGTGCTTCGGTGCTCTGAGACTATTCTCCTGCTGTTGGTAGGACCAGGGCTGATGGCCGGTCTGGTCTCTAGAGGCAAATTTATTAAAATGGTCCAAAATAAAAACTATACATTTTACTAGATCTGCCTCAAGTTTTCCCAGCAGGACATCGCTGCTTCCGCCAGTATTTTAATCAAAAATTCGATTTGGCTGCTTCGCCAAATTTTTGGATACTATTTCATTCAACCCGAATTAATTTGCGTTGAATCACGTTAACCTCTTCCTGACATCTGCCCTAATAGTATGGCGATGCCAGGAAGGACTTCGTGCAAACCACACTGTCCTCTAATGCCCCCGGTCAGAGCTGAGCTCTAGAGATGAGCGAACACTAAAATGTTCGAGGTTCGAAATTCGATTCGAACAGCCGCTCAATGTTCGTGTGTTCGAACGGGTTTCGAACCCCATTATAGTCTATGGGGAACAGATACTCGTTAAGGGGGAAACCCAAATCCGTGTCTGGAGGGTCACCAAGTCCACTATGACACCCCAGGAAATGATGCCAACACCTCTGGAATGACACTGGGACAGCAGGGGAAGCATGCCTGGGGGCATCTAACACACCAAAGACCCTCTATTACCCCAACATCACTGCCTAACAACTACACACTTTCCACATTCAAAAAAACCTCTATCAAAGTGGGAAAATACCTGGAAACCTTCTTTACTCCCCAAATGGATGGACACAAACCCCAATTTAAGCTCAACAAACAGTAACAACCACCCCTTTAAATCACGTTCCCCATGACAACCACAAATGGAATAGGCAATGGGAATTCCAAAAGCCCTCACCCTTAACTGTCATTTTGAGTGTGTGTGTGTGTGTGTGTGTGTGTCTGTGTGTGTGTGTGTGTGTGTGTGTGTGTGTGTGATGTGGTAAGACCTTCCAAAATTCACTTTTCTAGCCCTTAACATGAGCCCTTCCAAACAAAGTTACATGACCTTAAGCTGAGCTACCAGCAGAGATTGAGGCCCTTGGCATGAGTAGAGCCTTGCACCAGCAGTGTTTTTGGCACTTAGGGTGAGTTGAGCCTTGTACCAGCGTGTGTCCCTTAACATCAGGCGGGCCCTAAGTTCTGCGCTTTGCACAAAAGTTCCACATTAACTAGGCTGAATGGTACAAAGATTAGTAGGCCCGAGAACCAGGAACAGGTCTTGCAATGGCTGTCGGATAACGCTTAAAGCACATTGTCCACCAGCCAGTCAGCCTCTACCTCCTCTTACCCAACAGTCTTGTCCTCCTTCCACCCAAAATTCCCAATCTTCTCAGAACAATAACCCCAACTGTCCCTGCTCCCCAGAGCTGTTCTCCCTTCCTTTGACTGTACCGCAACCTGCCCCTCCATTTCGCGATTCCACGGACCTAACAGACGAGTATCTGTGTCCAGATGCTCAAACACTAGAGTCTCCTCCATTCCATCTCCGGTCGATTTGGTGGCGGATGACCAGCAACCCACCCTCATCGACGACGATGAGAAGCAGTTGCTGTCAGGGCAGCCAGTTGACATGCGCATTGTGCAGGAGGAGGAGGCGAGACAGGAGTTGGAAGAGGAGGTGGTGGACGACGAGGACACCGACCCCACCTGGACAAGGCAGATGTCAAGCTGGGAAAGTAGTGTGGATGTTGAGGCAGGTGCAGCACCAAAAAGGGTAGCTAGAGGCAGAGACATGTCCAGAGGCAGAGGTCAGCTGCTTTGCCGAAGCCAGGCCAGACCCGGAATGTCCGAAGATGTTCCCTTTTGTACCCAGCCCAGAAAAACTCCCCCATCGAGGGCACGTTTCTTGAAGGTGTAGAGTTTTTTCAAGGAATGCGCCGAGGACAGATATAGTGTCGTCTACACAATTTGCCTCTCGAAATCGAGTAGGGGCCCTGAGAAGAGCAACCTGTCCACCACTTCAATGCACCGTCATTTGGAATCCAAGCAATGGAATCAGTGGCAGGCAGCAACGGCAGGACAAACGTCGCCCGCCGTTCATGCCACTGCCTCTGCTCACAGTGCTGGCGATGCACTCCAGAGGACGAGCCAGGACATCACTTCATCTGCCTCCGCCACTTTGTTGACTTCTCCCTCATCCTCCCCTGTTTCTGTCTTATCTCCTTCTCCTGCACCATCAAAGGCACCATCAGGCGCTTCTTTACAACAACCCACCATCTCTCAGACATTGGAGCGCCGGCAGAAATACACCGCTAACCACCCACCCACGCAAGCCTAGAACGCCAACATCGCTAAACTGCTGGCCCAGGAGAGGTTGGCGTTCCGGCTTGTTGAAACTCCCGCCTTCCCGGACCTGATGGCAACTGTGGCACCTCACTATGCCGTCCCTAGCCGTCTCAACTTCTCCCGGTGTGGCGTCCCCGCCTTGCACCAGCACGTGTCACTCAACATCAGGTGGGCCCTTAGTTCCGCGCTTTGCTGCAAGGTCCACTTGACCACCGACACTTGGACAAGCGCCTGTGGTCAGGGATGCTGCAGTGCTTATCTTTAATGACAGGCAGGGTGAATGTGGTGGAGTCTGTTCCCCGGGTGCAAACTGGGGTGGCCTATCTCCTCTCCCAGGCCAAAATTCATGGCAGGAGTAGACTGAAACCCTACGACGCTGCAACCTCCACCACAGCTACTAGCGGCAAACGCTAAAACACTGGTGTGGGGAGACGTCAGCAGGCGGTGCTGAAGCTCATCAGCTTGGGGGACAGACAGCACAGTGCCTCCAAGGTCAGGGATGCCATCCTGGCTGAGATGGCATTTTTTTTTCCCTGCTACACCTGGGGCCTGGCATTTTTACGCCTGTGATAATGGCTGGAACCTGGTAGCGGCTCTGGAGCTTGCCAGCCTCCAACACGTTCCATGTTTGGCCCACGTCTAACCTAGTGGTGCAAAGTTTTTTAAAAACATACCCAAATGTACCGAAGCTACTGTTGAAAATGCGGCGCTTGTGCGCCCACTTTTGCAAGTGCACAGGAGTCGCTGCTAGCCTAAAAACACTCTAGCAAGGCCTACATCTGTCCAAACACAGGCTGTTGTCCGTCATTCACACACGCTGAAACCCTACAATACCATATCTTGAGCAGGGTGTGTGAGCTGCACAGACCTTTGATGGAGTTCCATCTACAAAACCCAAGGGTTCCTCAAAGTCAGCAACCAAAGTTTCTGCACCATGAGTTTCCAGGGGTGGCAGAGTTATGGCTAGGGGAAGAGGCATGGATAGGGATGATGTCTAGGGGCAAAAGCAGTGTGGATGTGGAGGCAAGCTAAGCAGGAAAAACTGGGGGTACAAGCTAAGGCATGGACTGGGGTGATGTCTAGGGGCAAAAGCAGTGTGGATGTGGAGGCAAGCTAAGCAGGAAAAACTGGGGATACAAGCTAAGGCATGGACTGGGGTGATGTCTAGGGGCAAAAGCAGTGTGGATGTGGAGGCAAGCTAAGCAGGAAAAACTGGGGGTACAAGCTAAGGCATGGACTGGGGTGATGTCTAGGGGCAAAAGCAGTGTGGATGTGGAGGCAAGCTAAGCAGGAAAAACTGGGGGTACAAGCTAAGGCATGGACTGGGGTGATGTCTAGGGGCAAAAGCAGTGTGGATGTGGAGGCAAGCAAAGCAGGGAAAATGGTGGCTAGAGGCAAAGGGATGTCCATAGGCAGCAAGGGCAAAGATGCAAAACTCTCCCGTTTCAAGAATTTTCCTGACTTGTTTCCCCACAAAACATTCCTGGGAGGAGGGCTGAAACACCACCCTCCTCCTCCTCCGCTGTTAGATTTACCCCAGCTACGAGCTGAAAACGCTGCAACACTGGTGTGGGGAGACGTCAGCAGGCTGGGCTGAAGCTCATCAGCTTGGGAGACGGACAGCACACTGCCTCTGAGGTCAGGGATGCCATCCTGGATGAGATGGCAATTTGTTTATCCCCGCTGCCCCTGGGGCCAGGTTTTTTAGCTTGTTGGAGGGCTCTGGAGCTTGCCAGCCTCCAACACGTTCCATGCCTGGCCCACATGTTCAATGTAGTGGTGCAATGATTTTTAAAAACATACCCCAAATTAGCTGAGCTAAGGGTGAAAGTGCGGCACTTGGACACCCACTTTCCCAAGTCTACAGTACCTGGAGCTAGCCGCAATACACTCCAGCAAGGCCTACATCTGCCTGAAGCACCTACTGTTGTGCGAGGTCACCACACGCTCTAACCCTAGATACCGTATGTTCAGCAGGGTGTGTGAGCAGCAGAGACCTTTGATGGAGTACCAGCTACAAAACCCAAGGGTTCCTCAGAGTCAGCTCCCTCACTTTCTGCACCATGAGTTTCCATGGGTGGCAGACTTATGGCTAGAGGCACAGGCATGGATAGGGGTGATGTGTAGGGGCAAAAGCAGTGTGGATGTGGAGGCAAGCTAAGCAGCAAAAACTGGGGGTACAAGCAGCCGGTGACATCATCACTGACAAGCACAGCTGTCTGTCAGCTGACAGGCTGACTTTCACCAAAATGAACAGACAATGGATAGACTCATCATATACATGTCAGTTACATGACAAATTTAGTGCAATTTGCAAGTCCAAGATGGTTTGGAGATCTGCGGAGAGGAATCTCACCACCTCTTGCGGGTGCCATCATTTGGAAGGCAAGCCCTGGGCTCAGTGGGTGAGAGCAAGCGCAGGATAATCGTCGTTTGGCCTGGCGGCCACTGCCTCTTCCACTGTTGACAGGGCTGGCGCTGCAGTCCAGACCAGCAGCCAGGACACCTCCACATCTGCCTCTGACACTTTGGGGAGTTCACCCTTATCCTCACCTTTTCCTGCCATTTCTCCTTTTGCCCGCGCCATCATGCGCCTCTTCCCAGCAACTCCCCATCTCCCAAGCCTTTCATTTCATGCTAAAGTACAGCGCAACCCACCCACATGCCCAAGGCTTCAACGGCCTCATCTCAAGAAATCTGGCCCAGGAGATGTTGGAATCCCGGCTGGGGGACACTCTGCCCTTTTTGGGCAGAGTGTCTACTGCGCCACCGAACTGTGCCGTCCACACCAGCACTTTCCCCCAAACATGAGGCGGTCCCTAAATTCAGCGCTTAGCCCTAAAGTTCCATGTGACCAGTTACGAATGGACAAGTGCATGCGGACAGGGACGCTACCTTTCAATTTGGGCACAGTGGTTGAATGTAGTTGAGGCGTGGACCGGGTCGCAAAATGTGGTGGCCTGACTTGTCTCCCCACACAACATTCCTGGGAGGAGGGCTGAAACACCACCCTCCTCCGCTGTTAAATTGACCCCAGCTACGAGCTGGAAACGCTGCAACACTGGTGTGGGGAGACGTCAGCGGGCCGTGCTGAAGCTCATCAGCTTGGGGGCCAGACAGCACACTGCCTACAAAGTGAGTCATGCCATCCTCGATGAGACGGCAATGTGGTTTTTGCCACTGCACCTGGGCCCAGGCATGTTGTCATGTGTGATAATGGCCGTAACCTGGGATTGGCTCTGTAGCTTGGCAGCCTGCAACATATTCCATGCCTGGGCCACGTTTTTAACTCATTGCTGCTAATCTTTTGAAAAAGGTACCCCAATGTTCCTGAGCTACTGGTGAAAGTGTGGCGCTTGTGCGGATAGTTTTTAAAGTGTATAGTTGCCGCTGCTAGCCTCTATGCACTCCTACAACGCCTGTACCTGCTGGAACAACGGCTGTTGTGCGACGTCTCCACACTGCTGGCACTAAACATATCATGTGTTGAGCAGAGTGTGTGAGCAGCACAGACCTTTGATGTAGTTCCAACTCCAAAACCCTCGGGTTCGTCAAAGTCAACTCCCTCAGTTGCTCAACCATGAGTGGCCATGGGTGGCAGACTTATGTGAAATCCCATCCCATCCATTGCACTGGACACGAAACATTAGCATGCGCTCAGCACAACTTCGGATATGGCAGATGCGTTAAGCAGGGTGCAGGGTACAACACAGACCAGGCCCGAGCACCAGGAACAGGTGTTAGAAAAACTGCAGCATCTGCCATTTCCTTCCAATTTTGGGGTTTTGGACCCGCCACCGACTTGTCTGGACCTAAGTGGGGATCATGAGACACAGTTGCCATCAAGGCAAGCTGTGGTCATGTGCGGTTTGCAGTAAGGGGGCAGTGCGCAATTGGAAGAGGAGTTGGTGGATGACGAGGCCACCGACCCCACATGGACAGGGGTGATGTCTAGGGGCTAAAGCAGTGTAGATGTAGAGGGAAGCTAAATCAACAAAAAACCTGGGTAGAAGCAAAGGCATAAACTGGGGTGATGTTTAGGGGTGAAAGCAGAGTAGATGTGGAGGGAAGCTAAGCAGCAAAAACAGTGGGTAGAAGCAAAGGCATGCAAAACTCTACCCTGTTGGAAGACTTATTCCTAGGTCTGGAACACGTTAATGGCCCCCCTGGACAAATTACTGCCACTCAGGGGCCTAGTGTCACCAGGAGGGACAAGTATAGGCGCATGTTGTGGGAATACCTGGCCGACACCAGCTCTGTCCTCTCCGATCCCTCTGTGCTCTACAGCCTAAACTTATTTTCTCATCTTTTTTCCTGAACTGCACATCTCTTGCCTGCTTCCTTTGGGATCTTAGAAATGGTGGTCCACTTCCACAGATGGTAACTTCAATAGACAGTGTAACGGGAGTAGCTGAGGGATCGCTGTCTTAACCACTTTTTGGCACAAAATTAACTTCCAAAGCCAAATATGGTGCAAGTATATGATGCAAGGACACCTACACACCTATCTCTGACACATTGGGGAGTTCACCCTCATGCGCCCTTTTGGCCTGCACCATCATGCGCCTCTTCCCAGCCACTCCACATTTCCCAAGCTTTTCATTGCAGGCAGAAGTACAATACAACCCACCCCCATGCCCAAGCCTGTAACAGCCTCATCGATAAACTGCTGGCCCTGGAGATGTTGGTGTTTGTTTATGCTTCTGGAGACCCAGGCCTTCCGTCAGCAGATGGCAGCTGGGGCACCTCCCTATGCTGGGCCTAGCCGTTACTACTTCTCTTGGTGTGCTGTCCCTGCCTTGCGCCTGCATGTGTCCCATAACATCAGTCGGGCCCAGAGCTCTGCGCTTTGCTGCAAGGTCCACTTGACCACCGACACATGGACAAGCGCCTGTGGTCAGGGATGCTGCAGTGCTTATCTTTAATGACAGGCAGGGTGAATGTGGTGGAGTCTGTTCCCCGGGTGCAAACTGGGGTGGCCTATCTCCTCTCCCAGGCCAAAATTCATGGCAGGAGTAGACTGAAACCCTACGAAGCTGCAACCTCCACCCCAGCTACTAGCGGAAAACACTGTAACACTGGCATGGGGAGATGTCAGTAGGCCGTGCTGAAACTGATCAGCTTGGGGGACAGACAGCACAGTGCCTCCGAGGTCAGGGATGCCATCCTGGCTGAGATGGCATTTTTTTTCCCTGCTACACCTGGGGCCTGGCATTTTTGCGCCTGTGATAATGGCTGGAACCTGGTAGCAGATCTGGAGCTTGCCAGACTCAAACACGGTCCACGCATGGCCCACGTTTTCCAACTTGTTGGTGCCATGTTTCTTTGAAACCTACACCATTGTGCCTGATATACAGGTCAAAGTGGGGCCATTTTCGTAAGTGAGAACTAGCCTCTGCTAGGCAGAAAACATTCAGAGCACACTCCTCTCATCTTCGCACCGTTGGCTGGCGGAGGAAGACGAGGGGGTTGGAGTGGCATCTGATGTCCCTATCCCACACGAGGCTAGAGGGTGCACTTCAGTGCATCCCATTGCTTCACCACAAATGGTGTGAAGGGGAGTGGAAAATGGAGGAAATGGAGAGTGACCCTTACAGTTGGGGCCAGCAAAGGCATGCCAAGTAACACACTGGCACACATGGCTGACTTCATCTTGGGTTGCTTTTCAACACATATTTCACATCATGAAGAACAAATAATACTGGATTTTTTCAAGCCTCGAACCCCGGTCTAGGTCTAATGTCTGTTCCTTTCTTATATTAGGGGAGAGGGAAAAAAAATTACTTCAGTGATACGTTTAGCGTACATAGACTGACTATTAATGTGTATCCCACTTAGTGTTGTTAGGGTTACACACCGTCACAACCTGGCTAAAGCTTCTATAGCTGTTAATAAAGTCAACATAACTTTACGGTATCCAAAAAGACAGCTGGTACCGACAGAGAGCAAGACAAATGTCACCCAAAGCTGTGAGCTCTGAACACCCACAGTGACTTTGGCGTCATCATCATTATAAGGGAGCGGGTGGTAATAAATAACTTGGCAGTGCCTAAAACCCAAAAAGCTTATACAACTATATTTACATTAAGATACACAAATGAAACTTTTCAGTAGCATGTCATGAGACAAGCTGATAAGCTCTTCCTTTGTGCAGTGCTATTTGAAAGTTAAACGCTGCCTTTATTTTAATTCTGGAGAAGGTGCAGACATTAGATTTAGAACATGTTGTCTTCATTGTCCAAATCCTCTATATAGGTAACGTGTTTTTCGGGCCGAGCTGTCTGGGAACGAGCTGGTGCAGCACTGACAACCTGGGTGAATATGGCAAGAGCCTGAGATGTAGGGTGAATGAATCCCCAAATTATTTGTGGAATTCCCAGTGAGACAATGGCACTGTATACCAGTATTAAAAATTGTGGGTGCACATAACCCCCATATATTCTTTGAATTCCCAGTGAGACAAAGGAACTGTATAGCAGTATTAAAAATTGTGGGTGCACGTAACCCCCATATATTCTTTGAATTCCCAGTCAGACAATGGCACTGTATACCAGTATTAAAAATTGTGGGTGCACATAACCCCCATATATTCTTTGAATTCCCAGTGAGACAAAGGAACTGTATAGCAGTATTAAAAATTGTGGGTGCACGTAACCCCCATATATTCTTTGAATTCCCAGTCAGACAATGGCACTGTATACCAGTATTAAAAATTGTGGGTGCACATAACCCCCATATATTCTTTGAATTCCCAGTGAGACAATGGAACTGTATAGCAGTAGCAAAAATTGTGGGTGCACGTCACCCCAATATATTCTTTGAATTCCCAGTCAGACAATGGAACTGTATAGCAGTATTAAAAATTGTGGGTGCACGTAACCCCCATATATTCTTTGAATTCCCAGTCAGACAATGGCACTATATACCAGTAGTAAAAATTGTGGGTGCACGTAACCCCCATATATTCTTTGAATTCCCAGTCAGACAATGGCACTGTATACCAGTATTAAAAATTGTGGGTGCACATAACCCCCATATATTCTTTGAATTCCCAGTGAGACAAAGGAACTGTATAGCAGTATTAAAAATTGTGGGTGCACGTAACCCCCATATATTCTTTGAATTCCCAGTCAGACAATGGCACTGTATACCAGTATTAAAAATTGTGGGTGCACATAACCCCCATATATTCTTTGAATTCCCAGTCAGACAATGGAACTGTATAGCAGTATTAAAAATTGTGGGTGCACGTAACCCCCATATATTCTTTGAATTCCCAGTCAGACAATGGCACTGTATACCAGTATTAAAAATTGTGGGTGCACGTAACCCCCATATATTCTTTGAATTCCCAGTCAGACAATGGCACTGTATACCAGTATTAAAAATTGTGGGTGCACATAACCCCCATATATTCTTTGAATTCCCAGTCAGACAATGGCACTATATACCAGTAGTAAAAATTGTGGGTGCACGTAACCCCCATATATTCTTTGAATTCCCAGTCAGACAATGGCACTGTATACCAGTATTAAAAATTGTGGGTGCACATAACCCCCATATATTCTTTGAATTCCCAGTCAGACAATGGCACTGTATACCAGTATTAAAAATTGTGGGTGCACATAACCCCCATATATTCTTTGAATTCCCAGTGAGACAATGGAACTGTATAGCAGTATTAAAAATTGTGGGTGCACGTAACCCCCATATATTCTTTGAATTCCCAGTCAGACAATGGCACTGTATACCAGTAGTAAAAATTGTGGGTGCACGTAACCCCCATATATTCTTTGAATTCCCAGTCAGACAATGGCACTATATACCAGTATTAAAAATTGTGGGTGCACATAACCCCCATATATTCTTTGAATTCCCAGTCAGACAATGGCACTGTATACCAGTAGTAAAAATTGTGGGTGCACATAACCCCCATATATTCTTTGAATTCCCAGTCAGACAATGGCACTGTATACCAGTAGTAAAAATTGTGGGTGCACGTAACCCCCATATATTCTTTGAATTCCCAGTCAGACAATGGCACTATATACCAGTATTAAAAATTGTGGGTGCACATAACCCCCATATATTCTTTGAATTCCCAGTCAGACAATGGCACTGTATACCAGTAGTAAAAATTGTGGGTGCACATAACCCCCATATATTCTTTGAATTCCCAGTGAGACAAAGGAACTGTATAGCAGTATTAAAAATTGTGGGTGCACATAACCCCCATATATTCTTTGAATTCCCAGTCAGACAATGGCACTATATACCAGTAGTAAAAATTGTGGGTGCACGTAACCCCCATATATTCTTTGAATTCCCAGTCAGACAATGGCACTGTATACCAGTATTAAAAATTGTGGGTGCACATAACCCCCATATATTCTTTGAATTCCCAGTGAGACAAAGGAACTGTATAGCAGTATTAAAAATTGTGGGTGCACGTAACCCCCATATATTCTTTGAATTCCCAGTCAGACAATGGCACTGTATACCAGTATTAAAAATTGTGGGTGCACGTAACCCCCATATATTCTTTGAATTCCCAGTCAGACAATGGCACTGTATACCAGTATTAAAAATTGTGGGTGCACGTAACCCCCATATATTCTTTGAATTCCCAGTCAGACAATGGAACTGTATAGCAGTATTAAAAATTGTGGGTGCACGTAACCCCCATATATTCTTTGAATTCCCAGTCAGACAATGGCACTGTATACCAGTATTAAAAATTGTGGGTGCACGTAACCCCCATATATTCTTTGAATTCCCAGTGAGACAAAGGAACTGTATAGCAGTATTAAAAATTGTGGGTGCACGTAACCCCCATATATTCTTTGAATTCCCAGTCAGACAATGGCACTATATACCAGTAGTAAAAATTGTGGGTGCACGTAACCCCCATATATTCTTTGAATTCCCAGTCAGACAATGGCACTGTATACCAGTATTAAAAATTGTGGGTGCACATAACCCCCATATATTCTTTGAATTCCCAGTCAGACAATGGCACTATATACCAGTAGTAAAAATTGTGGGTGCACGTAACCCCCATATATTCTTTGAATTCCCAGTCAGACAATGGCACTGTATACCAGTATTAAAAATTGTGGGTGCACATAACCCCCATATATTCTTTGAATTCCCAGTGAGACAATGGAACTGTATAGCAATATTAAAAATTGTGGGTGCACGTAACCCCCATATATTCTTTGAATTCCCAGTCAGACAATGGCACTGTATACCAGTAGTAAAAATTGTGGGTGCACGTAACCCCCATATATTCTTTGAATTCCCAGTCAGACAATGGCACTATATACCAGTATTAAAAATTGTGGGTGCACATAACCCCCATATATTCTTTGAATTCCCAGTCAGACAATGGCACTGTATACCAGTAGTAAAAATTGTGGGTGCACATAACCCCCATATATTCTTTGAATTCCCAGTGAGACAAAGGAACTCTATAGCAGTATTAAAAATTGTGGGTGCACGTAACCCCCATATATTCTTTGAATTCCCAGTCAGACAATGGCACTGTATACCAGTATTAAAAATTGTGGGTGCACATAACCCCCATATATTCTTTGAATTCCCAGTGAGACAATGGCACTGTATAGCAGTAGCAAAAATTGTGGGTGTATATAGCCCCAATTCTATTGCTAGGGGACTTGCAGGGTATTTCTGAGGTGAAGGTGGGGGGGCACACCGTTGGAACGGGGATTTGGGGTGTATATATGGGGTATACGGGAATACACTGTCAGTGTGTTCCATTCAGGATCCTGGGAAAGCTGGGTTGCGGCGATTGAGCCCGTCAGTGCCACGTTACACTGACAAGCTTCTCCCTGGAATTGAAGTTATATGTAAGCCCAATATATTCTTTGAATTCCCAGTGAGACAATGGCACTATATGGCAGTAGCAAAAATAGTGGGTGTATATAGCCCCAATCCTATTGCTAGGGGACTTGCAGGGTATTTCTGGGGTGAAGGTGGGGGGGCACACCGTTGGAACGGGTATCGGGGGTATATATCGGGTATACGGGAATACACTGACAGTGTATTCCATTCAGGATCCTGGGAAAGCTGGGTTGCGGCGATTGAGCCCGTCAGTGCCACGTTACACTGACAAGCTTCTCCCTGGAATTTAGCTCTTATAAGAGCTGTTGGTTGTCTTCTCCTTCCTATCCTAGCCTGTCCCTGCCTACCCAGAATCTAACCCCTAGCTAACTGGACGGAAACCTCCGTCCTCGGTGAATTGCAAGCTCAGAATGACGCGAACCTGGGCGGCGCTGTTCTTTTAAATTAGAGGTCACATGTTTTCGGCAGCCAATGGGTTTTGCCTACTTTTTTCAACGTCACCGGTGTCGTAGTTCCTGTCCCACCTACCCTGTGCTGTTATTGGAGCAAAAAAGGCGCCAGGGAAGGTGGGAGGGGAATCGAGTAATGGCGCACTTTACCACGCGGTGTTCGATTCAATTCGAACATGCCGAACAGCCTAATATCCGATCGAACATGAGTTCGATAGAACACTGTTCGCTCATCTCTACTGAGCTCCAATCGTAGCTGTTAACCCATGAGATGCCACGGTCAAACATGACTGTGGCATCTCAGGGGTTTTATTATATATTGGGGTCCCGATCGGCCCCCCATTACATTTTCGGGTGGCGTTGTCATGATTAAAAATAAAAAAAATACTGATGCTCATCTGTCCTAGGATCAGCATCCATTCTGGAGCTCTTCGGGCCGGTGACTGAGGTCCTGCTCTCCAGAGATCACTGCTGGGCCTGAGACTGGGCCTCAGCGGGGATGTGGGGCGGGATGACGTCATTACACCAGTGAGCTGATGTATTTATGCTGGTACACTCCACACGACCTCTGGAGCCCAATTACAGGTCACAGCAGTGAGCTGGGGAGCAGGACTTCAGTCACCGGCTGGAAGAGCTCCGGAGTAGATGCTGAGCCCAGGACAGGTAAGTATCAGTATTTTTTTATATTTAATCACAATGGCACCCCCTGATCTTGCCGCTGGGGGTGCTCTGGGAGACATGTAGCATGGCAGAACCCCTTGGGTGTTTGACCGCGGCATCCAAGGGGTTAAAACCTCGGATCAGAGCTGTGCGATTTGTTCCCACGAAGTGTGAGGAAATCCAGATTCAATACGAATTGAATAATTCCTGAAATTTGGATCAAATTCCACTTTGTCAACTTCAATTCGCTCATCTCTAATCAAGACATTGTCTGCCTCCCAGGAGGCCTGAAGAGGGCACAAAGGAACCCCCAATAAAATAATTTCACTTCCAGTTTATTGGTGATGAACCTCCAAAGTTTTGAAAAAAAAATTATCAAATCAAATATCAAATATCCTAATCTTGACTGTGTTTTCAACCAGTGAAACCTCTACACAGTCCTGTGCACAGTAACCTTCAGTGAGAGGCAGGAACAGCTCTCAATACGGAAGCTAGGAAAGGGTGAAAAATGCAGGATTTCACAGAAAGGAGCCAAAATTTATATTCCAAAATGTATTGATGACACAAATACCGCCAGTTGTTCTGAAAATTTAGTTCCGCTTTAAGCTTTATACTTCCTCATACTGCACACGCCATACTGTTTGTAGTGGCCATGTTTGGTATTGCAGCTTGGTCCCATCAATGTTAAAAACCTGGCACATCAGGGGACTTCTAAGTTATTACCCCATTTTTACATTTAGCAAAGCAAATTGTAACTTTTTTCTTATTTTCCGAGCGCTGTGTTATTCTATGAACATCCCGCAGTCATCTTGTGTCTTTTTTAAAGTGTCTTGGTAAGAACCCTTAGCGCAGCAGTCCTAATCTTATCCCCATTCTAAGTAATTCATTTCCTGAGATCATTACTGCCAACCTACTGATTAAGAATTGTGTTAACAAGCATTAAAAGCAGAATGAAGAATGTGAGGTTACTGGCAATGAGATAAATTAATAGAAGAGGTGGAAGAGAATATATCAAAGAGAAGAGCCGGAGAGGCCGGAGAATACAGAAGAGCTCAAGAGGCCAGTAGAGGAGGTAAACACATGATGTGGAGTATCCTACACTGCCTTCACGTGTCCTTATCAAGATGGCTTGAAGGGATTGTCCATCTTATATTGTGTCATCTTTAGACCACATAAACCTACAACGCCATTGCCAAAAGTTCTCAGAACGACACAAGTTTTGGTTCTCACAAAGTTTGCTTCTTTGATGTTTTTAGATGTTTCTATGGTATAGTGAAGGACAAGTTACATAACGTTTATGTGACGTCTCAATATTTTAGCATCGACCCTTATTTTTCAAGACTTCTGCGATTTGCCCCGACGTACTAGACTTCCTGATTCCTGACAATCCATTCTGGTCTTGGAGTTTATCCTAATCTCTGTGTTTTTGTTTGTCCACACACTTTTTGAGGGTTGAGATCTGGTTTCTGAGTTTCTTGGTCATGGACCCAAAATGTAAATGTTTTGTTCATTGAAGTCACTTAGTTATCAGTAGAGATGAGCGAACAGTGTTCTATCGAACTCATGTTCGATCGGATATTAGGCTGTTCGGCATGTTCGAATCGAATCGAACACCGCGTGGTAAAGTGCGCCATTACTCGATTCCCCTCCCACCTTCCCTGGCGCCTTTTTTGCTCCAATAACAGCGCTGGGTAGGTGGGACAGGAACTACGACACCGGTGACGTTGAAAAAAGTAGGCAAAACCCATTGGCTGCCGAAAACATGTGACCTCTAATTTAAAAGAACAGCGCCGCCCAGCTTCGCGTCATTCTGAGCTTGCAATTCACCGAGGACGGAGGTTTCCGTCCAGCTAGCTAGGGCTTAGATTCTGGGTAGGCAGGGACAGGCTAGGATAGGAAGGAGAAGACAACCAACAGCTCTTGTAAGAGCTAAATTCCAGGGAGAAGCTTGTCAGTGTAACGTGGCACTGACGGGCTCAATCGCCGCAACCCAGCTTTCCCAGGATCCTGAATGGAATACACTGTCAGTGTATTCCCGTATACCCGATATATACCCCGATACCCGTTCCAACGGTGTGCCCCCCCACCTTCACCCCAGAAATACCCTGCAAGTCCCCTAGCAATAGAATTGGGGCTATATACACCCACAATTTTTACTACTGGTATACAGTGCCATTGTCTGACTGGGAATTCAAAGAATATATTGGGAATACAAATACCCTCATTTCTTGCTACTGCCATATAGTGCCAGTTTCTGACTGGTAATTCAAAGAATATATTGGGGTTACGTGCACCCACAATTTTTACTACTGGTATACAGTGCCATTGTCTGACTGGGAATTCAAAGAATATATTGGGAATACAAATACCCTCATTTCTTGCTACTGCCATATAGTGCCAGTGTCTGACTGGGAATTCAAAGAATATATTGGGGTTACGTGCACCCACAATTTTTACTACTGGTATACAGTGCCATTGTCTGACTGGGAATTCAAAGAGTATATTGGGAATACAAATACCCTCATTTCTTGCTACTGCCATATAGTGCCAGTTTCTGACTGGGAATTCAAAGAATATATTGGGGTTACGTGCACCCACAATTTTTACTACTGGTATACAGTGCCATTGTCTGACTGGGAATTCAAAGAATATATTGGGGTTATAAATACCCTCATTTCTTGCTACTGCCATATAGTGCCAGTTTCTGACTGGTAATTCAAAGAATATATTGGGGTTACGTGCACCCACAATTTTTACTACTGGTATACAGTGCCATTGTCTGACTGGGAATTCAAAGAGTATATTGGGAATACAAATACCCTCATTTCTTGCTACTGCCATATAGTGCCAGTTTCTGACTGGGAATTCAAAGAATATATTGGGGTTACGTGCACCCACAATTTTTACTACTGGTATACAGTGCCATTGTCTGACTGGGAATTCAAAGAGTATATTGGGAATACAAATACCCTCATTTCTTGCTACTGCCATATAGTGCCAGTTTCTGACTGGGAATTCAAAGAATATATTGGGGTTACGTGCACCCACAATTTTTACTACTGGTATACAGTGCCATTGTCTGACTGGGAATTCAAAGAATATATTGGGGTTATAAATACCCTCATTTCTTGCTACTGCCATATAGTGCCAGTTTCTGACTGGGAATTCAAAGAATATATTGGGGTTACGTGCACCCACAATTTTTACTACTGGTATACAGTGCCATTGTCTGACTGGGAATTCAAAGAATATATTGGGGTTATAAATACCCTCATTTCTTGCTACTGCCATATAGTGCCAGTTTCTGACTGGTAATTCAAAGAATATATTGGGGTTACGTGCACCCACAATTTTTACTACTGGTATACAGTGCCATTGTCTGACTGGGAATTCAAAGAATATATTGGGAATACAAATACCCTCATTTCTTGCTACTGCCATATAGTGCCAGTTTCTGACTGGTAATTCAAAGAATATATTGGGGTTACGTGCACCCACAATTTTTACTACTGGTATACAGTGCCATTGTCTGACTGGGAATTCAAAGAATATATTGGGAATACAAATACCCTCATTTCTTGCTACTGCCATATAGTGCCAGTGTCTGACTGGGAATTCAAAGAATATATTGGGGTTACGTGCACCCACAATTTTTACTACTGGTATACAGTGCCATTGTCTGACTGGGAATTCAAAGAGTATATTGGGAATACAAATACCCTCATTTCTTGCTACTGCCATATAGTGCCAGTTTCTGACTGGGAATTCAAAGAATATATTGGGGTTACGTGCACCCACAATTTTTACTACTGGTATACAGTGCCATTGTCTGACTGGGAATTCAAAGAATATATTGGGGTTATAAATACCCTCATTTCTTGCTACTGCCATATAGTGCCAGTTTCTGACTGGTAATTCAAAGAATATATTGGGGTTACGTGCACCCACAATTTTTACTACTGGTATACAGTGCCATTGTCTGACTGGGAATTCAAAGAGTATATTGGGAATACAAATACCCTCATTTCTTGCTACTGCCATATAGTGCCAGTGTCTGACTGGGAATTCAAAGAATATATTGGGGTTACGTGCACCCACAATTTTTACTACTGGTATACAGTGCCATTGTCTGACTGGGAATTCAAAGAGTATATTGGGAATACAAATACCCTCATTTCTTGCTACTGCCATATAGTGCCAGTTTCTGACTGGGAATTCAAAGAATATATTGGGGTTACGTGCACCCACAATTTTTACTACTGGTATACAGTGCCATTGTCTGACTGGGAATTCAAAGAGTATATTGGGAATACAAATACCCTCATTTCTTGCTACTGCCATATAGTGCCAGTTTCTGACTGGGAATTCAAAGAATATATTGGGGTTACGTGCACCCACAATTTTTACTACTGGTATACAGTGCCATTGTCTGACTGGGAATTCAAAGAATATATTGGGGTTATAAATACCCTCATTTCTTGCTACTGCCATATAGTGCCAGTTTCTGACTGGGAATTCAAAGAATATATTGGGGTTACGTGCACCCACAATTTTTACTACTGGTATACAGTGCCATTGTCTGACTGGGAATTCAAAGAATATATTGGGGTTATAAATACCCTCATTTCTTGCTACTGCCATATAGTGCCAGTTTCTGACTGGTAATTCAAAGAATATATTGGGGTTACGTGCACCCACAATTTTTACTACTGGTATACAGTGCCATTGTCTGACTGGGAATTCAAAGAATATATTGGGAATACAAATACCCTCATTTCTTGCTACTGCCATATAGTGCCAGTGTCTGACTGGGAATTCAAAGAATATATTGGGGTTACGTGCACCCACAATTTTTACTACTGGTATACAGTGCCATTGTCTGACTGGGAATTCAAAGAGTATATTGGGAATACAAATACCCTCATTTCTTGCTACTGCCATATAGTGCCAGTTTCTGACTGGGAATTCAAAGAATATATTGGGGTTACGTGCACCCACAATTTTTACTACTGGTATACAGTGCCATTGTCTGACTGGGAATTCAAAGAGTATATTGGGAATACAAATACCCTCATTTCTTGCTACTGCCATATAGTGCCAGTTTCTGACTGGGAATTCAAAGAATATATTGGGGTTACGTGCACCCACAATTTTTACTACTGGTATACAGTGCCATTGTCTGACTGGGAATTCAAAGAATATATTGGGGTTATAAATACCCTCATTTCTTGCTACTGCCATATAGTGCCAGTTTCTGACTGGGAATTCAAAGAATATATTGGGGTTACGTGCACCCACAATTTTTACTACTGGTATACAGTGCCATTGTCTGACTGGGAATTCAAAGAATATATTGGGAATACAAATACCCTCATTTCTTGCTACTGCCATATAGTGCCAGTGTCTGACTGGGAATTCAAAGAATATATTGGGGTTACGTGCACCCACAATTTTTACTACTGGTATACAGTGCCATTGTCTGACTGGGAATTCAAAGAGTATATTGGGAATACAAATACCCTCATTTCTTGCTACTGCCATATAGTGCCAGTTTCTGACTGGGAATTCAAAGAATATATTGGGGTTACGTGCACCCACAATTTTTACTACTGGTATACAGTGCCATTGTCTGACTGGGAATTCAAAGAATATATTGGGGTTATAAATACCCTCATTTCTTGCTACTGCCATATAGTGCCAGTTTCTGACTGGTAATTCAAAGAATATATTGGGGTTACGTGCACCCACAATTTTTACTACTGGTATACAGTGCCATTGTCTGACTGGGAATTCAAAGAGTATATTGGGAATACAAATACCCTCATTTCTTGCTACTGCCATATAGTGCCAGTTTCTGACTGGGAATTCAAAGAATATATTGGGGTTACGTGCACCCACAATTTTTACTACTGGTATACAGTGCCAATTTCTAACTAGGAATTCAAAATGCGCAAGGCTCCCGGAAAGGGACGTGGACGAGGCCGTGGGCGAGGTCGGGGGAATGGTTCTGGGGAGCAAGGTAGCAGTGAAGCCACAGGGCGTCCCGTGCCTACTCCTGTGGGGCAGCAAGCATTGCGCCACTCCACAGTGCCAGGGTTGCTTGCCACATTAACTAAACTGCAGGGTACAAACCTTAGTAGGCCCGAGAACCAGGAACAGGTCTTGCAATGGCTGTCAGAGAACGCTTACAGCACATTGTCCAGCAGCCAGTCAGACTCTGCCTCCTCTCCTCCTATTACCCAACAGTCTTGTCTTCCTTCCTCCCAAAATTCCGAAGCTTTACAGAACAATAACCCAAACTGTCCCTGCTCCCCAGAGCTGTTCTCCGCTCCTTTCATTGTCCCTCAACCTGCCTCTCCACGTCACGATTCCACGAACCTAACAGAGGAGCATCTGTATCCAGATGCTCAAACACTAGAGTCTCCTCCATCTCCGTTCGATTTGGTGGTGGATGACCAGCAACCCACCCTCATCGACGATGATGTGACGCAGTTGCCGTCAGGGCATCCAGTTGACCGGCGCATTGTGCAGGAGGAGGAGATGAGACAGGAGTTGGAAGAGGAAGTGGTGGATGATGAGGACACTGACCCGACCTGGACAGGGGGGATGTCAAGCGGGGAAAGTAGTGTGGATGTTGAGGCAGGTGCAGCACCAAAAAGGGTAGCTAGAGGCAGAGGCAGAGGTCAGCAGCTTAGGCGAAGCCAGGCCACACCCGGAATCTCCCAAGATGTTCCAGTTCGTACCCAGCCCCGAAAAACTCCCACCTCGAGGGCACGTTTCTCGAAGGTGTGGAGTTTTTTCAAGGAATGCGCCGAGGACAGATATAGTGTTGTCTGCACAATTTGCCTCTCGAAATTGATTAGGGGCTCTGAGAAGAGCAACCTGTCCACCACTTCAATGCGCCGTCATTTGGAATCCAAGCACTGGAATCAGTGGCAGGCAGCAACGGCAGGACAAAGGCCGACTGCCGTTCACGCCACTGCCACTGCCTCTGCCTCTGCCTCTGCCACTGCCACTGCTGACTGTGCTGGCGATGCACTCCAGAGGACGAGCCAGGACACCACTTCATCTGCCTCCGCCACTTTGTTGACTTCTACCTCATCCTCCCCTGGTCCTGTCTTATCTCCTTCTCCTGCACCATCAAAGGCACCATCAGGCGTTTCTTTACAACAACCCACCATCTCTCAGACATTGGAGCGGCGGCAGAAATACACTGCTAACCACCCACACGCGCAAGCCTTGAACGCCAACATCGCTAAACTGCTGGCCCAGGAGATGTTGGCGTTCCGGCTTGTTGAAACTCCCGCCTTCCTGGACCTGATGGCAACTGCGGCACCTCGCTATGCCGTCCCTAGCCGTCACTACTTCTCCCGGTGTGCCGTCCCCGCCTTGCACCAGCACGTGTCACTCAACATCAGGCGGGCCCTTAGTTCCGCGCTTTGCACAAAGGTCCACTTGACCACCGACGCGTGGACAAGTGCATGCGGACAGGGACGCTACATTTCACTGACGGCACACTGGGTGAATGTAGTTGAGGCTGGGACTGCTTCCCAAACTGGCCCGGTGTACCTCGTCTCCCCGCCTAACATTCCTGGCAGGGACACGAGAAGAACACCCCCCTCCTCCTCCTCTTCTACCGCCTCCTCCTCCGCCACCGCCTCCTCCTCCGCCACCGCCTCCTCCTCCGCTGTTAGATTGACCCCAGCTACGAGTTGGAAACGTTGCAGCACTGGCGTTGGTAGACGTCAGCAGGCTGTGCTGAAGCTGATCAGCTTGGGGGACAGACAGCACACTGCCTCCGAGGTGAGGGATGCCCTCCTCGATGAGACGGCAATATGGTTTGAGCCGCTGCACCTGGGCCCAGGCATGGTCGTTTGTGATAACGGCCGGAACCTGGTAGCAGCTCTGGAGCTTGCCGGACTCCAACATGTTCCATGCCTGGCCCACGTCTTCAACCTAGTGGTGCAACGTTTCCTAAAGAGCTACCCCAATGTTCCAGAGCTACTGGTGAAAGTGCGGCGCATGTGCGCCCACTTTCGCAAGTCGACAGTAGCCGCTGCTAGCTTAAAATCTCTCCAGCAACGCCTGCATGTGCCACAACACCGGCTTTTGTGCGACGTCCCCACACGCTGGAACTCAACGTTTCAGATGTTGAATAGAGTGGTTGAGCAGCAGAGACCTTTGATGGAATACCAGCTACAAAACCCTAGGGTGCCACAAAGTCAGCTGCCTCAGTTTCACATCCATGAGTGGCCATGGATGAGAGACCTTTGTGACATCCTACGGGTCTTTGAGGAGTCCACAAGGAGGGTGAGCTCTGAGGATGCGATGGTGAGCCTTACAATCCCGCTCTTGTGTGTTCTGAGAGAATCCCTGATTGACATCAGGGATAACTCAGATCACACAGAGGAGTTAGGGATAGCATCCGATCCGTCACAGCTGGAGAGTAGGTCCACACATCTGTCCGCTTCACTGCGTTTAATGGAGGAGGAGGAGGAGGAAGAAGAGTTGTCCGATGATGTGATGGTGATACAGGAGGCTTCCGGGCAACTTCGAATCGTCCCATTGTTGCAGCGCGGATGGGTAGACATGGAGGATGAGGAGGAAATGGAGATTGAACTTTCCGGTGGGGCCAGAGGAGTCATGCCAACTAACACTGTGGCAGACATGGCTGAGTTCATGTTGGGGTGCTTTACAACCGACAAGCGTATTGTCAAAATCATGGAGGACAACCAGTACTGGATCTTTGCTATCCTTGACCCCCGGTATAAAAACAACATCTCGTCTTTTATTCCGGTAGAGGGGAGGGCCAATCGCATCAATGCTTGCCACAGGCAATTGGTGCAGAATATGATGGAGATGTTTCCAGCATGTGACGTTGGCGGCAGGGAGGGCAGTTCCTCCAGTAGGCAACCAAGTTCTCACCGGTCCACACAAACGAGGGGCACACTGTCTAAGGTCTGGGACACCTTGATGGCACCCCCTCGCCAAAGTGCCGCCACGGAGGGTCCTAGTGTCACCAGGCGTGAGAAGTATAGGCGCATGTTGCGGGAATACCTTTCCGACCACAGCCCTGTCCTCTCCGACCCCTCTGCGCCCTACACGTATTGGGTGTCGAAGTTGGACCTGTGGCTTGAACTTGCCCTATATGCCTTGGAGGTGCTGTCCTGTCCTGCCGCCAGCGTCCTATCTGAGAGGGTGTTCAGTGCAGCCGGTGGCATCATCACTGACAAGCGCACCCGTCTGTCAGCTGAGAGTGCCGACCGGCTCACTTTGATAAAAATGAACCACCACTGGGTAGAGCCGTCATTTTTGTGCCCACCTGTGTAAAGCACCCCAACATGAAACTCCATGTCTGTACTCAACCTCTCCAATTCCTCCGCATCCTCATACTCATCCACCATAAGCGTTGCACAATTCTGCTAATACTAGGCTCCCTCCACCCTGATTTCCCCCAACTCTGCTGGTTAGAGGCTCCCTCCACCATGAATTTGCCCAAACTGGGCTGTTTAGAGGCTCCCTCCACCATGAATTGGTCCAAACTGGGGTGGTTAGAGGCTCCCTCCACCATGAATTGGTCCAAACTGGGGTGGTTAGAGGCTCCCTCCACCATTAATTGGTCCAAACTGGGCTGGTTAGAGGCTCCCTCCACAATTAATTGGTCCAAACTGGGCTAATTAGAGGCTCCCTCCACCATGAATTGGTCCAAACTGGGTTTTTTAGAGGCTCCCTCCACCATTAATTGGTCCAAACTGGGCTGGTTAGAGGCTCCCTCCACAATTAATTGGTCCAAACTGGGCTAATTAGAGGCTCCCTCCACCATGAATTGGTCCAAACTGGGTTTTTTAGAGGCTCCCTCCACCATTAATTGGTCCAAACTGGGCTGGTTAGAGGCTCCCTCCACAATTAATTGGTCCAAACTGGGCTAATTAGAGGCTCCCTCCACCATGAATTGGTCCAAACTGGGTTTTTTAGAGGCTCCCTCCACCATGAATTTGCCCAAACTGGGCTGTTTAGAGGCTCCCTCCACCATGAATTGGTCCAAACTGGGCTGGTTAGAGGCTCCCTCCACCATGAATTTCCCAAAACTTGGCTGTTTAGAGGCTCCCTCCACCATGAATTTGCCCAAACTGGGCTGTTTAGAGGCTCCCTCCACCATTAATTGGTCCAAACTGGGCTGGTTAGAGGCTCCCTCCACCATGAATTTGCCCAAACTGGGGTGGTTAGAGGCTCCCTCCACCATTAATTGGTCCAAACTGGGCTGGTTAGAGGCTCCCTCCACCATGAATTTCCCAAAACTTGGCTGTTTAGAGGCTCCCTCCACCATTAATTGGTCCAAACTGGGCTGGTTAGAGGCTCCCTCCACCATGAATTTGCCCAAACTGGGCTGTTTAGAGGCTCCCTCCACCATTAATTGGTCCAAACTGGGCTGGTTAGAGGCTCCCTCCACCATGAATTTGCCCAAACTGGGCTGTTTAGAGGCTCCCTCCACCATGAATTGGTCCAAACTGGGGTGGTTAGAGGCTCCCTCCACCATGAATTGGTCCAAACTGGGGTGGTTAGAGGCTCCCTCCACCATTAATTGGTCCAAACTGGGCTGGTTAGAGGCTCCCTCCACAATTAATTGGTCCAAACTGGGCTAATTAGAGGCTCCCTCCACCATGAATTGGTCCAAACTGGGTTTTTTAGAGGCTCCCTCCACCATTAATTGGTCCAAACTGGGCTGGTTAGAGGCTCCCTCCACAATTAATTGGTCCAAACTGGGCTAATTAGAGGCTCCCTCCACCATGAATTGGTCCAAACTGGGTTTTTTAGAGGCTCCCTCCACCATGAATTTGCCCAAACTGGGCTGTTTAGAGGCTCCCTCCACCATGAATTGGTCCAAACTGGGCTGGTTAGAGGCTCCCTCCACCATGAATTTCCCAAAACTTGGCTGTTTAGAGGCTCCCTCCACCATTAATTGGTCCAAACTGGGCTGGTTAGAGGCTCCCTCCACCATTAATTGGTCCAAACTGGGCTGGTTAGAGGCTCCCTCCACCATTAATTGGTCCAAACTGGGCTGGTTAGAGGCTCCCTCCACCATGAATTTCCCAAAACTTGGCTGTTTAGAGGCTCCCTCCACCATTAATTGGTCCAAACTGGGCTGGTTAGAGGCTCCCTCCACCATGAATTTGCCCAAACTGGGCTGTTTAGAGGCTCCCTCCACCATGAATTTGCCCAAACTGGGCTGTTTAGAGGCTCCCTCCACCATGAATTGGTCCAAACTGGGCTGGTTAGAGGCTCCCTCCACCATGAATTTCCCAAAACTTGGCTGTTTAGAGGCTCCCTCCACCATTAATTGGTCCAAACTGGGCTGGTTAGAGGCTCCCTCCACCATGAATTTGCCCAAACTGGGGTGGTTAGAGGCTCCCTCCACCATTAATTGGTCCAAACTGGGCTGGTTAGAGGCTCCCTCCACAATTAATTGGTCCAAACTGGGCTAATTAGAGGCTCCCTCCACCATGAATTGGTCCAAACTGGGTTTTTTAGAGGCTCCCTCCACCATGAATTTGCCCAAACTGGGCTGTTTAGAGGCTCCCTCCACCATGAATTGGTCCAAACTGGGCTGGTTAGAGGCTCCCTCCACCATGAATTTCCCAAAACTTGGCTGTTTAGAGGCTCCCTCCACCATTAATTGGTCCAAACTGGGCTGGTTAGAGGCTCCCTCCACCATTAATTGGTCCAAACTGGGCTGGTTAGAGGCTCCCTCCACCATTAATTGGTCCAAACTGGGCTGGTTAGAGGCTCCCTCCACCATTAATTGGTCCAAACTGGGCTGGTTAGAGGCTCCCTCCACCATTAATTGGTCCAAACTGGGCTGGTTAGAGGCTCCCTCCACCATGAATTTGCCCAAACTGGGCTGTTTAGAGGCTCCCTCCACCATGAATTGGTCCAAACTGGGCTGGTTAGAGGCTCCCTCCACCATGAATTTCCCAAAACTTGGCTGTTTAGAGGCTCCCTCCACCATTAATTGGTCCAAACTGGGCTGGTTAGAGGCTCCCTCCACCATGAATTGGTCCAAACTGGGGTTTTTAGAGGCTCCCTCCACCATGAATTGGTCCAAACTGGGGTTTTTAGAGTCTCCCTCCACCATGAATTGGTCCAAACTGGGGTTTTTAGAGTCTCCCTCCACCATGAATTGGTCCAAACTGGGGTTTTTAGAGGCTCCCTCCACCATGAATTTGCCCAAACTCTGCTGGTTAGAGGCTCAATCCACCCTGATTTTCAAAACAAATGTTGGTGCCAACCTCAACTTACTACAAGGGCCAAATTCACTGCTGGTGACAAGCTCTCCTCACTGCAAGTGCCAAATACACATGTTTCAAGGTGTTTTCCTACTGTCAGAGAGGTGGTATTGAGTGTGTAAAGTGTGTAGTTGTTAGGCTGTGATGTTGGGGTAATAGAGGGTCTTTGGTGTGTTAGATGCCCCCAGACATGCTTCCCCTGCTGTCCCAGTGTCATTCCAGAGGTGTTGGCATCATTTCCTGGGGTGTCATAGTGGACTTGGTGACCCTCCAGACACGGATTTGGGTTTCCCCCTTAACGAGTATCTGTTCCCCATAGACTATAATGGGGTTCGAAACCCGTTCGAACACACGAACATTGAGCGGCTGTTCGAATCGAATTTCGAACCTCGAACATTTTAGTGTTCGCTCATCTCTAGTTATCAGTTTTGCCTTGTAACATGGTTTCCATCATACAAAAAAGCACTGGTCATCACTAAATGGCTCCTGGAAATTTAGGAGAAGTCGCTTTTGGAGGATGTTTAGATAAGATAAGATAATCATTTAAATAGTCCTACCATGGGGGAATTCAGTGTGTTACAGCAGCATGGATAATCCAGTAATATATTACAAGAAAGACACATACAAGCTCATAGCAGATAGCAAAGATCTAGGAGTCATAACAATGAAAAGAAAAGAAAACTTCAGGATCATTTAGTTCTCTGTGCAGAGTGATGTTTTCTTGGCCTGATGTTGATTATACAACCTGATCGCGGTTGGGAGCTCCGTCTCACACTTGGGGTGAAGCAGTTGGTCACTGACAGCACTGCCCAGTGCTCTCACGGTCTCATACATGGGGTGGGAGTTGTTCTCCAGCATGAAGCTCACCATGGACAGTGTCCTTCTGTCACCCACCACCTGTACTGGGTCCAGGGGTCTCCCAGGACAGAGCTGGCCCTTCTAACCAGATACAGTCTTAGGCAAAATTGTGAATGTGCCCAGTCCCCAAAAAGAAAGACAACCCGAGACATGAATGACCTCAGAACGCTTGACTGTTGGTATGACACAGGACTCATTGTAGCCCTCACCTTATCTTCTCTGGAAGAAGTTGTCACAAAGAGTCAGGTAGGGACCTTGTCTCAGGAGAATAACTTTGTCCCAGTCCCCTACAGTCCAATCCCTGTCCTTCCTGGAGAATTTTTGTCTGTCCACAATATTCTTCTTGGAGAGAGGTGGGTTCTGGAAGAGTAATTGCCTATTACTACTACTGCTGCCATTACTACTACCCCTACACAGCCGCACATCTCCTGCATTGTCCACCATGTGCTACAACTGTACTGTACTTTCACATGATCATGGAAGTGGTGGATTATATGTACAGCATTGTGCACAATTTTTAGATAAGTGTAAGATAATAGTTTACGTTTGACATTTACAATATGCAAAGCAAATGTAGAAAAGAGAAATCTAAATCCCATCAATATTCAGTGTGACCTTTGCCCTTTGCCTTCCATCAGTTCTTCTCGGTACTTGCAGATAGTTTTTGGCAGAACTCGGCAGGGAGGTTGTTCCCGCCATCTTGGAGAACTAAGCCCAGGTCTTCTGTGGATGTAGGCTTGCTCCAATCCTTCCGTCTCTTCACGTCATCTCAGACAGACTGGATGATGTTGAGATCAGGGCTCTGTGGGGGCCGGATCATCACTGCCAGGACCCCTCCCCCAAAGAGCAAAGGTCACACCAAATATAGACAATACTTAGATTTCTTTTCTGTTCATTCACTTCATTTTGCTAAGCTTTCGTCTCACAGCAGGAGGGAGAACAAAGTCTCTGAATCAAGAAAAAAGAAACACCAATTATAAGTCAATGAATTCTTTCCTTCTGTCAAGTTGCTAAAAATTCAGTTACGGTTTTTATATCGGTTGTCACTTTTTTTTTTTTTTACCAAAAGACCTAGTTATTCAGCAACATAGTCGATATTTGTCACTTTTCGAAAAACTTTGTTTTCCACTTCAACATAACTAAGAAACCACTAACATTAACAATGTGTAACAATGCGACAAAAGAGAACAACTAAAAAGTTTACGCTTGCACTTTTTTTTGTTTTGGATAAAGTGCTTTTAGCGTGTTCCATAATACGGAGGAATCGAGAGTTAATGAGCTTTTACTACGGGTAAATTTAGTATCAATTTGGGGAAAAAAACAGAAAAAGAATGAAAATAACAGCAAAAAAAAAAAAAAAAAAGACAAAAACAGTAAAAAGTTAAAAATATAAAAAGTTCCATTTTAATAAATTCATCACATTTTAGCATTTTATTTCTGTAATTTCTTCAGAGCTCTTGGACATCAAACTACTGATTAATACGTTCGATAGACTCAAGCAGTTGGGGGGAAGATGAAAATAAACTGGATTTAGATTTTTTTTTCCGTTTTTTTTTTTTTTTTTTTATCTCTGAGGAGCCATGTGGTATTTCCCATTACAAATGAGGGCTTTTGGGATCACAGCTTGAAATCCTGCAAGACAGATTGATGAGATGATATCACTCACTGGGCTGTTATCTCATTGACAATGGAGTACTAACAAAAATGGAGGTTACGGAGAGCAACTCTCCGAGTCATTCCAATTTAGTTTTATTTCTAACTTTATATTTAGCTTGAGGTCTAAGATGGAGAATTTATTGTCTGCCAAATTTGCTATAAGCCAAAGACTTAGACCAACTTGTAGTGTAGGGGACGTTAACCGTGAACAATTTTTCAACAATTTTACAGGTAAAAGGTTAAACATCCGCCCAATGGTCCATGTTCATGAAGATTTTTTAGATACAAGGTCTGGGACAGTGAATTGAATTTTTGCCCACCCTGGGCATATTTGTCACCCTGGAATACAAGATATTGTCATATATGAGAGCTTCCAAATTATTGGACCACCTATATACTGTCTACTAATAAGTATTTGGACACCCAGTAAAGTTCAGCAGAGTTGGAATTATGGTCTGGGGGTGTTTCTCCTGGTATGGACCCATGCACATGGTGAACTCAATGCCGACGCCTATTGCACTATTTCAAATTCCTTCATTATGGCGGTTCTATGGGTCGGACCAATGTTACTTCCAGGATGACAACGCCAGCTGTCATGTAGCGAGGTCTACCATGGCTTGGTACAGTGACAAACAGGTCACCGACTGGACTGGCCTGCCCAGAGCCCAGACTTGAACCCTATCAAGCATTGGATTGCCAAACTAAGGGGCGCAGCAGCCAACCAAAATCGGTGAAAGAACTTACCTGTGTTCTGTTCTCTAAGCCGAATGGAATAAAATACCACTAGCCGTCAAACAAGGACTTGTGGAAAGCCCCGGAGGGTTGAGGCTGTAATTGCCACTCGGACCGCAGGTGTCTAAATACTTATTGGTAGACAGTAGAGATGAGCGAGTAGTACTTGATCGAGTAGGTATTCGATCAAATACTGCGGTATTCGAAATACTCATACTCGATCGAGTACCACTCGCTATTGTATTGTATTGAATGTAAAAGTTTGATGCAGAACCAGCATTGATTGGCCGAATGCTATACAGTCGGCCAATCAATGCTGGTTCTTCTCCTACCTTTAGAAGTCTTCTCCGTGCAGCTTCCCCGCGGCGTCTTCCGGTTCTGATTTCACTCTGCTAGGCATCGGGCCTGGGCAGAGCCGACTGCGCATGTCCGCTTGTAGTGCGGACATGCGCAGTTGGCTCTGCCCAGACCTGATGCCTGGCAGAGTGAATTCAGAGCTGGAAGATGCCGCGGGGTCGCTGCACGGAGAAGACTTCTCGGAGGAGCCAGCCCGACCCTCACCCGTGGACTTGGTAAGTATAATTTGATCGAATGTTGCCTACCCCTGAAACGAGCATTCCCCCCCCCCCCATAGACTATAATAGGGTTCGATATTCAATTCGAGTAGTGAATATTGAGGGGCTACTCGAAACGAATATCGAACCTCGAGCATTTTACTGTTCGCTCATCTCTAGTAGACAGTGTATATTATTTTGCTAAAATGTTGACATGTTTGTCTTTAAAATGGCCAAATTAAGAGATTTTGAATGGGCAAACTAAGCAAAAATGAGTCAGGACCCAAAGGCTCTGAATTTATTGGGATGTTTGCAAATCTCTCCTTCCAACTCATGATATTTAGAGACTTGTGAGAACTATGAGCGGATTTGGTTAACCAGAGTTAATGGACCTCCCCTAGCCTTGTGCCAAAGGGACTCTGGAGACTTAAGCTGGTTGCACACGACCGTGTGCTAACTGGCTGCCATGAATCAATGGCATGGGTGGCACACGGGGAAGATGTGGATGTGCCGCCTATACATTGGCCATACTTCCGTGGCCCCTTTAATTAAATGAATAGGAGCTGCGGAAGCAGGACCACAAAATTGGACAGGAATGGGACCTGTTCCATGTTTTTCGGACTATTGGCCTGCACACGTGGCTGTGTCATTCACGGTCATGTGTATGTGCCCATAGAAATTAATGGATCAGTATTTTATCCAGGAAAAACCCAGATAGCACAATGACCTGGCACACGGTCATCTGCAAGGGGCTTATACTGGTGCATTGTAAAATATAAATGTCATTCCTCTTACCTAGGATATATTAAAATTGGATTTTTAATCTGTCTTCATCTTTCATTAGGTATGTTGGGTAATTATGGCCAATTGGGTTATTACAGTAAAACAACACCCACAGTCCTAGAAGCCTGTCCACCTCAAAAAAGAAAAAAAAATTAAAGGGCTTAGTTATCTCAAGAAAATGCCGTAGTGGGGAGATTAAAGTATTGTCAAGGAATTTTTTTAATGCACGGCCTAACCCTAGGATCCTACTAATATAAATGTGAAAGTTTGTATGTTTGTGTGTTTGTGTGTTTGGATGTTTGTTCCTCAATCACATAAAAACGAATGAATGAAATTTGGCACACAGCTAGATTGTAACCTCGATTAACATATAGGCTACTTTTTATCCTGGTAAATGACATGGCTTCACGACTGTTATGAATTTATGTTCACATACTATATTACACTGCTCCTGCAGCAGCCTTATCTCACCCAGGGCTGTTATCTTTCTGTGTAAACACTCTTAGCCCTCAGTGTGTAGACACCTTTGCATATTATCTGATCTACTCCAGTGAAGACAAACATGGGCAAACACTTGTAATCCAAATTGGCAGTTTGCCATTTTTTAACATGCCTGGAAAAAGAGAATCTAATTTGTCACAAACAAAGACAGCTATGAAGGAGCCAAAGTCACAGAGTTCTCCTCAAGCGGAGCTGAGAGGGATCATCAACGTCAACAACATGCTCATTATATGGTATCCCAGCGAGGTGCTGAGATGCCCAAACAATCCCAGGCACAGTGCAAGAACTAAGTTCAGTGGCAGGCCAGCTTCAGAGCTGCTGAAACGCTGGAGCATGTGCATCATCAACGCCAACATTATAAACGCTCATTATATGGCATCTCAGTGAGCTGCTCAGATGCCAGAACAATCATGGTCACAGAGTCAGGAACGAGTTAAGCGGCAGGCCAGCTTGACAGCGGGAAAAACGCCGGAGCAGGCGGACCATCAACACCAACAACATCCTCATTATATGATATTCCAGCGAGGTGCTGAGATGCCAGAACAGTCACAGGCGCAGTGCAAGAAACAAGTTCAGCAGCAGACCAGCTTGAGAACTGCCAACAGCATGCAGATTATCAACGCCAAGAACACACTCATTAATATGGTGTCCCAGCGAGCTGCTGAGATGCTGGAACAATCACAGGCACGGTGTGAGGAACAAGTTCAGCAGCAGGACAGCTTAATAGCTGCCAAAATTCTGGAGCAGGCGGATCATTGACAGAAGCAATTTGCTAAATATAGGCAGATCGTCAACGCTAACAACCCACAGACGAAGTCGCGGGCAGAGGCTAGTATGACGATTAGGGGGCTGACAGCCAACTCCAGCATGGTTCAGCTGTGCATTTGGTACCCATACTATACAGTATACAGAGCCTGAAGCAGATAGCTCCATGCTCTGTATAGTGGCCAGGCACTGGTACTGCAGCTTACCGTATAATAATGTCAATGGCAGCAGAGCTTCAATACTGGCACCTGGCTACTATACAGGGCATGAAGCTCACTGCTTTTGGCTCTGTACACTGCATAGTAAAAATACCAAATGTACTACCAAACAGTTGATCCATGTAGGGGTAAGAAGTTGGTCTCCAACCAATCAGATAATAATATGACTGACTTCCTGTCCATAAGTACCATTAGACCCTGTGTCAATTGGAGAGTCTTATTGCGGGTCACATAACACAACATGACAACTAAGGACAAGAAAGAGGAGTAGATAACACTCTATATAACTGCTGGTAAGACGATGACCTTCATTATCATTTACATCATGTTTAGTGAAATATTTTGTACTTTAAAGCCTCCAGTTCTGTTGCGAAAAATCTTTTGCAGTAATATGAAAAACTCACCTCCAGTTATTAAAATCAGGAATATACATTGACGTCCTTCCCATAGCCTAGACCAGGGGTCCTCAAACTGCGGCCCGCGGGCCACATGCGGCCCGCCAGGCACTTCTGTTTGGCCCTGCCGACAACGCCGGCAGGCGTGCATTTATAATGAAGCTCCTGGGGAGCTCGGGCCAGGCCATGGAGCGCACTTCACTTTACCTATTGGAGGGCACCGCTCCCGATGTCTGTGCGACCTGCTCTGCCGGCCCACTGTTTAAAAAGTTTGAGGACCCCTGGCCTAGACCATTAATGTATAATTGGTTGTGATCTGACTTCTTGGTCCCATCATTTAACGGAATGAGGGGCTGGGCTACAATACCGGGCACAGCAAGACCTATGGATTAGCCTCTGTGTCATGAAAATATAGTAAAGGTCCCCCTGCTTTGGCCCCTGAGGACCCCCAAATTACAAAGTGATCCCTTATCCCAAAGAATTTGTCCGGGATTCAAAAACATTCCTCCTCAAAAAGAGACTCATCTGTGTATCCACTGTAGCTCGGCAGCATAGAAATGAATTGGGCGGACCTGTAATACCACACACAACCTGGGGAAGGGTTGGGTGCTGTTTTTGGAAGAAAACAGCCATAAGCTTATTATCCATTACGCAGTGGTGTAATTGGGAATGGCGGGGCCCTGTGGCAAACTTTTGACATGGCCCTCCCCCCGACAGACGGTGAAGAAGACCCTGACCACCCCTCCAACTGCAATCTTGCATGCAATATTATGCCCCATAATGGCCCCTGTACATAGTATTATACCCCATAATGGCCCCTGTACATAGTATTATGCCCCATAGTGGCCCCTGTACACAGTATTATGCCCCATATTGGCCCCTGTACATAGTATTATGCCCCATAGTGGCCCCTGTACACAGTATTATGCCCCATAGTGGCCCCTGTACACAGTATTATGTCCCATATTGGCCCCTGTACATAGTATTATGCCCCATGGTGGCCCCTGTACATAGTATTATGCCCCATGGTGGCCCCTGTACACATAGTATGATGCTCCATAGTGGCCCACACCCATGAACAATTATTATACTCTGGGGTCTTAATAATTGGAGACCCAGTAGTGATACATACATAAAAACCACTATTACTTACCTATCCCTGGCTCCGCTGCACTCCCCACTGATGTCGGCCAATTTCAATGACGAATGGGACGTCACATAACGCGGGGCCTACGTCGTGACGCATAAGAACGAAGGCCCCGGTCATGTGTCATCAGGGACGTCACAAAAGTAGGCCCAAAGCCTGCTCAGAACCAGGAGAGGTAAGTAATAGGGCCCATTACCAGCTGGAGTTACTCCAGCCAGTAAGTGTCTATTGAAAAAAAACGCAGCGGAAGCGGTTGTCACCAGGCCCCTTAATGTCCTGGGCCCTGTGGCAGCCACCTCAGTAGCTACGCCCCTGCCAGTACAGCTCCTTTAAGAGTAGGCCATCAATGTCTTTTTCTTGGAAACAATCTTTTTATACGAAATATTTTTTTTTATAATCTTTTAATCTTTTTTAATGGTCTTCATAACGTTTCTACCAGCTATTGTATATTTTTTTAAAACTATTTTTCAAATCTTATTGTACCGCAAACCTTTATGCAAAAAGAAGGCGAGTTTTCTATAGTAAAATCAGCTTGACCCGTTCCCTCGTTAGAAGTAAATTCTAAAGTGTACGTAAAAAAAATTTCCTGTACTTTTTGTATACAGAAGTGTTATTATACCTCACCTTCCTCTTAGAAAAGAGGAACCGAAAGGGAATTGGATAGACATCATTGATCTCCGCGCTGTCATGAAATGTCTAGGCGCACGTCTGCGACCAAAGCCAAAGCAGACAAATGTAGCAAACGCTGTATCCGATAATCACCACTTGTGCCCACACGCTGCCTCCTAATGTCGTCCTTTTTGATTCTTTTTGAAATTTGAAACTTACGATCTGAAATTCTAATTTTTGCAAAGAGAAAAACATTCCGTTGGGTAAGTGATACACAAATGCAAGCTAAGCAAAGAGACAGAAGTAATACGCCCGAGCGAAAGCGTAAATGAAATACATGGCTTACGTAATGAAACATGATATAAAGAGAAGAGATGGCACAGTCCCCAGCTCAAGCTATCTTTGAGCATTCAATAACAGCAGAAAATATTGCACATTCGGCAACAATTTAACCAGGATCCGTAGATGACATTTCTTATAGAATTTAATGTGTGGTTTTCTTCAGACTCGACAGGATGAATCATCTTTTCAGAAATACAGTCAGTAAATTCCATCTTATAGGTGAGATATTCAGATGTGGAGCTGACTGTGCACTCCCTTGTACAGATATTTTTAGCAGGGCTCCTCCTTTAAACTGTTTAACCCCTCAAATTTGATCCAATTGGGGAAATTTATCAATGGTGCCGAAATTGGAAATTGTGAATTTTTTTTTATTAAAAAGGAACATGGAACTGATACATTTGGCGCAAATTGTTAGGTGAGTTAGACACACTTCTATTCCTTATGTGACCGCTTGGCGGCCATATTGGGCAATAGTATTTTGAGTTAAAAATGCATCTTCAACCCCCAATTTTATTTTACCCTGGAGAGGTCATCTCATCAGTTTCCAATATATGGTGGTCTAACCTCTGGACCACACACAGATTCATTGTTTCGGCACTGGAAGTTACAGAAATGGATAGGAGCGTATGCAGGCTGATCTTCAGTATAGGTCATGAGTAGAGAGGAGCAAATAGAAGCTGATGAAGTGGAATTTAATCTGAATTTCAGGAAATATTTGATTCTCATTCAATCCGGATTTCCTCACGCTTCATGGTAACGAATCACATTTTTTCTAAAATGGCCACTGCACATGTTAGGACATGAGACAGTGAACTCTGAGAATGCAGGATCACCCACAATGCCAAGTGTAGCCAATCAGCAGCCGGTCAGCTTGGTGATGTCACAGCCCTTTAACCACTTCGCAATCACCCACAGCATCGGGAGCGAGTGTTAACTGTGCTCCTATTGGGGTTTTAATCCCTTGGATGCCTCTTTCAAACATGACCATGGCATCTAAGGGGTTCCACCATGCTACATGTCCCCCTCGGCACCTCGCGATCTTAATGTGTCATCTTCTGACAGGCCAGTGACCCCGAACTACTACTAGCTCCCAGTACTTGGTTGATCCTGCCCAGAAGTGAGGAAGTCAGCCTATGCATCTGCATAGGCTGACTTCCTCTATAGACTGCAATACACATGTACTGCAGACTATATTGCTGAATAGAGATGAGCGAGTAGTATTCGATCGAGTAGGTATTCGATCGAATACTACGGTATTCGAAATACTCGTACTCGATCGAGTACCACTCACTATTCGAATGGGAAAGTTCGATGCAGAACCAGCATTGATTGGCCGAATGCTATACAGTCGGCCAATCAACGCTGGTTCTTCTCCCACCTTTAGAAGTCTTCTCCGTGCAGCTTCCCCGCGGCGTCTTCCAGCTCTGAATTCACTCTGCCAGGCATCGGGCTTGGGCAGAGCCGACTGTGCATGTCCACTTGTAGTGCGGACATGCGCAGTCGGCTCTGCCCAGGCCCGATGCCTGGCAGAGTGAGTGAAGAGCCGGAAGACGCCGCGGGGACGCTGCACGGAGAAGACTTCTTGCAGGATCCAGCCCGACCCTCACTCGTGGACTTGGTAAGTATAATTTGATCGAACGTTGCATTTTCCCCCCATAGACTATAATAGGCTTCGGTATTCGATTCGAGTACTCAAATATTGAGGGGCTACTCGAAACGAATATCAAATCTTGAACTAGTTATCAGTGCATTGCTGGTTCAGGTCCATATACAGTCCTATGAAAAAGTTTGGGCACCCCTATTAATTTTAATCATTTTTAGTTCTAAATATTTTGGTGTTTGCAACAGCCATTTCAGTTTGATATATCTAATAACTGATGGACACAGTAATATTTCAGGATTGAAATTAGGTTTATTGTACTAACAGAAAATGCGCAATATGCATTAAACCAAAATTTGACCGGTGCAAAAGTATGGGCACCTGAACAGAAAAGTGACATTAATATTTAGTACATCCTCCTTTTGCAAAGATAACAGCCTCTAGTTGCTTCCTGTAGCTTTTAATCAGTTCCTGGATCCTGGATAAAGGTATTTTGGACCATTTCTTTCTACAAAACAATTCAAGTTCAGTTAAGTTTGATGGTCGCCGAACATGGACAGCCCGCTCTCAAATGATCTGAAAACAATGAGTGATTATGAAGATAATCTTGTTTCCCTTAGTCCTAACAGCGGCACAATGTGGGGTATTTCTGCCCCTGTGTGCTGGTAGGACAGGCGGATATTTAATTAGCCAATCAAATGCGTGGCAGGCCCTATAAGAGGGCACAAGAACCTCCCCTCTGCGTGTAAATACAAAAGTACCTCCATTACATTTATATACAGTTTTATACATAAGATATGATTCCCAGGGTGGGAAATCTTGTGCCGCTGTTAGGACTAAGGGAAACAAGATTATCTTCATAATCACTCGTTCCCTGTCGTCCTCAACAGCGGCACAATGTGGGGATATAGCAAGCAGGTCCCCAAGATGGGTGGGACAAACCCATGACCGAACTTAAACTGGTCTGGGCAAAGGCAGTGGAATCTGCCACTTGGTCCTTCAGGCGGTAATGCCGAATGAAGGTGGATTCAGATGCCCAAGAGGCAGCTGCATATATTTGGTCCACAGACAAAGCACTTCTTTCTGCCCGTGAAGTGGACACTGCCCTGGTTGAATGGGCATGAAGGAAAGATGGAGCCGACAGCCCTTGGGCGGTATAGGCGACTCTAATAGTCTCAGTAACCCACCGGGATATTGTAGCTTTGGCGGCTTTGGCGCCCTTGTTTTTCCCCGTGTAGCTGACCAACAGGTTTTCAGTCCACCTAAAGGGGCGAGTGCGCTGCAAGTAGATCTGCAGGCATCTAACCACATCCAGCTTGTGCCATCTCTCTTCTTCAGCAGAAGAAGGGAACGGAAAAAATACTGGAAGGGAAATCAGTTGGTTCCTGTTTACAGCAGATGGCACCTTGGGACGAAACCCAGGGAGGAACCTAAGCTGTACATGGTCAGAGAAAAAGGTGGTATATGGCTCCTCAGCGGACAAAGCTTGTAGTTCACTAACGCGTTTGGCAGGTGTGACTGCCAATAGCAGCGCCATTTTGCCGGTTAGCGACTTGAGGGAGACCTCTTCCAGAGGTTCAAATGGCTGGCCACATAGGGCGTTCAGGACCGGAATAAGGTCCCATTGGTGGACAGGGGTGTTTACCACCGGTCTCAGCCTAGTTGCCCCTTTAATAAAGGTGCTCACTAAAGGATCCTGAGACAAACGCCTCCCCAGATAGGCGGACAGGGCCGCTACGTGTACCTTGAGTGTGGCCGCAGCAAGACCTCTGTCTAGTCCGTCTTGAAGGAAGTCCAGGATCGCCTCCGTAGGGGGATCGGTGGAGTCCACTTGATGTTGCAGACACCAGGCATTAAAGATGTTACCTATTCGACGGTAGTTCCTGTTAGTCGAATCTGCTCTGGCGCTGGATAGGGTCTTCAAGACGGCTTGTGACAGTCCTCTATTTCTCAATAGGGACTGGTCAACCTCCAGGCTGTCAGGTTGAGTCTCCTCAGATCCTGGCATCTCAGCTCTCCTTGGGTTACCAGGTCTGGGAGTGGGGGAAGCCTCCAATATATGCCCTGACTCATTTGTATGAGCTGAGCAAACCAAGCCCTTTTTGGCCAGAACGGGATTATGGCTATTCCCGAGGCTTGGTCCTGTCTTATTTTTATCAATACCTTCGGTATGATTGGAATTGGAGGGAATATGTAAAACAGCCTGAACCTCCATGGGATGGACAGGGCATCCACCGCCAAGGGATTGTCCTCCTGGTACAGAGAGCAGAAGGTCCCCACCTTGGCGTTGAGTCGGGTAGCCATAAGATCGACCTCCGGGAGACCCCATCTCTGGACGATCTGTTGAAATACGTCTGGATTGAGAGACCATTCTCCTGATACGGTAATACCCTGACTCAGCTGATCCGCTACTATGTTCAGGGAGCCCTTTATGTGAACAGCGGATAACTGGACCAGATTCTTCTCCGCCTAGGCAAATATGAGATTCGTCTCTCTCAGCAAGGTTGGTGACCTGGTGCCCCCTTGTTTGTTTATATAGACTACCACCGTCATATTGTCTGACCGGTTTTTGACAGACTTGCCTTTCAATTCTGGGGCAAAGTGTACTAGGGCCAGGTACACTGCTCTGAGTTCCTTGAGATTGGATGACCCCAGCTCCGGACATCTCCATCGTCCTTGTACAGTTTTGTCTTGACAATGGGCTCCCCATCCCCACTGGGATGCATCTGTTGTCAACAGGGTCCACACTGTCGGGACCGTGGACCTTCCGTCTTTCAGGTGTATCCACCATCTGAGGGAAAGACGGGTAGCGGGAGAAAGGCAGATCTTCTTGTGCAATCCCCGTGGAGACCTGTTCCAGGTTCTCAACACTTCCATCTGCAGGGGACGCAAATGCCATAAAGCCCAAGGCACCGCCCTGGCCGAGGATGACATCAGGCCCAGGACTCTCATGGCGGTCCGGATGGTTACCTGCCGAGTGCGCAATAGGAATCGTGCACTGGCTTGGATTCTTTCCTTCCTTGGACTGGAGAGGAAGATCTGCATCGCTTCTGAATCCACTATAAATCCGAGGAATTTTCTTCAGGTGGATGGAACGATTTCGGACTTCTCCCAATTGATAATCCTAACTCCTGTAGGAAGTTGATGGCAAGGTTGAGCTGCTGGAGGAGAGCAGCAGGAGACTGAGCTTTCAGTAGCCAGTCGTCTAGATAAGGGACGATGAAAAGACCCTGAAGTCTGAGGGCTGTGGCGACCGGAGAAATCACCTTGGTGAATACCAGTGGGGCGGATGTGATGCCGAATGGCAGAGCTGTGAATTGATAGTGCTCCCTGTGGCCGGCCATAGCGACGGCAATCCTGAGGAACTTCCTGTGGAAATGAGCAATGGGGACATGTAGATAGGCGTCCTTCAAATCGAGGGTAACCATCACCTCTCCTGGCTGAAGAAACACAGCCACGGAATCCACGGTTTCTATTCGAAATGACCTCTTCCTGAAAAACCGATTGAGGTACCTCAGATCTATTATCATCCTCCAGCCCCCGGTGAACTTGGGGACCAGAAAGACGGGGGAGTAGACTCCCAGACCGAGGTCTGAGGCTGGTACCTTCTCCAGGGCGCCCTTGGTAACATATTCGGCAACCAAGGCTTCTAGACTGGCCTGCTGAGAAGGTGGAAGAGTTTGGGTGGAAACGAACCGATCTGGAGGTGGAAGATGAAAGTCGATGTGATACCCGTGTTGTATGATCTTCAACACCCATGGGTCTTGGATATGGGTGAACCATGCTCTGGAAAAGGAGGAAAGACGTCCTCCCACAGGAAGGGGGGCCACAGGGAGCTGCCCCACGTCAAAACTCAGGCTTCCTCTTGGTGTCCTCCTTGGAAGCGCCACGACCAGCTCCCCTAGGGCGATATCTAAAACGCCGTTGTTGGGAAGGGCGTCTATAATTAGAGGAAGAACCTCTGCCTCTAGAGGGAGCACGTCTGCCCCTGGATGCTTGAGGTAGGGACCTTCCCCTACCTTCAGCTAATCCCTCCATAATGGCGTCTAAGCTTTGGCCAGACACCCTTCCCGGCTCAAAGGGGAGAGCACAGAGTGCTGCTTTAGACGCAAAATCTGCCCGCCAAGGCTTTAGCCAAAGGGGTCTACGGGCCGCAGTAGACAACGCCATAGATTTGGCGGAGATTTTTAATTGATGGCAGGAGGATTCCGCCAAATAATCTGCAGCCCTATGAACTCTTTTCATAGAGGCCAGAATCTCATCTCTGTCTACGCCCAAGTCTATATCCCGCTCCAAGGCAGCTAAGCGGTTGCGCAAAAAGTCACCAACCATAGAGGAGGCTATGGCCACAGAGGCTTGCGCGGAGGAAGCTGAGTAGACCTTCTTCAGAACGGAGTCCGCCCTACGATCCAGAGGGTCCTGAAGATTTGAACCATCTTCCAAGGGCACCAGGGTTCTACGGGACAGCTTTGCTACGGCCAAATCCACCTTCGGGGGAGGCCCCCAGGAATCCCACTGGGTAGTGTTAACAGGAAACAAACTCTTGAAGATCCTGGAAAGCGAATGTCCTTTCTCTGGCTGTTTCCACTGCTGCGCCATAAGGTCGGTCAGCGTGGCGTCCGCATGGAAGGCAATATGTCCCCCAGAGGCAGACGTGGAGGCTTCCCCGTCAACATCTCGGCCCACTGTAGACCGGATGGACTTCAGCAGCCTGCCCGTTTGTTCATAATGGAACTCAGTTCTGCTGGAATAACTGAGTCGTCCTCGGAGGAATCATCCTCTGCCACCCGCAGGTGTTCCAAGGGGGGGAGAGACGAGGAACGGAGCTCAGAGCATGGTCTCCTGGTGAGCTGAGACAAGGTGCAATGGATCCCTTTGAGGGAATCATCCTGCAAAACAAAAAGGAGAGTACAAGCAAGGGAAAAACTATTTACCCAAGCGATGCCCAAACTCACCATCTCCTTGACCCATGCCATCATATCTCTGGGAGAGGGCTCCACAGGTGGAGGACCTCTGCACCCGCGACAACGGGCCCACTCATAGTCTGAAAATAGGCAAGTTATAGGACCAGTAGTACCCCGCAGGGCACAACCTTTCAAGCCGCTACCTACCATCAGGGAGCGGTGTGTCGCAATCGAAGCAGGAAAGATGTTTCCTCTTGGAAGAGGTTTTCCTCCTACCATCCCCAGGAGGGGTAGTAGAGGATGACATATCCTACAGAGAGAGATAATAGACCATGCAACACTGTCACCATGACATCATACCAGCTTTTAAAAAAAGGGTAAATCTTACCAGGTCCAGTAGACCGGACAGTGAGGTGACGGATCCCAATAAAGTTTGCAAACTGGAAAAGAGTTCAAGATCAATGAACACCACAATCGCACGCCTTCAGCAGATACTGCAGGAAGGTCTCTGACACCAGGCCAGCCAGCCTCTTAATTCTGGCCGGCTGGAAGTGGGCGGAGCCACAATCAAAGCAGGTGAGGCAACCTGCCCAGACAACTAACCCTGTAATCAGGGGTCTGCAAAGATATACATTCCCCCCCACCAAGAGGCCCTTAACACGGGCACTTACCCCCACATCTCCCTGTCTTTTCCGGCCTTTAATAAGGCCTGAATCTTCCCTGAGTGAGCGGCCGCCAGCGCCAGGCCGTTGCCATGGCGCTATGATACTTCCGGCGAAACCGGAAGTGCGCGCTTACAGCGGCCGGCGGGGAACAGGATACACAACAGTGTGGTTCCACCCGCCGGCAGTCCGCGCGGCCACCAGAGGCGGCATGCGGAGTCCCCGGGCTCTCACCAAAATGTCAGGTAAGTCACAAGGAGCAGGGGAAGCGGAGGAGAGGGGGGGCAGGGGGGATAGAGGGGGGTAGCCACACATGGCTAACAAGCTCCTTCTCTCCGCAGGGCACAGAAGGTGACAAGAAGAAAACAACCGCTCAGGAGGTGAGTGATCCTGCTGAGCTTCTCTAAGAGGACACAAGTCCTCCCACCTGTCCTCTGTCCACACAGGACAGAAAAAAACACGCAGAGGGGAGGTTCTTGTGCCCTCTTATAGGGCCTGCCACGCATTTGATTGGCTAATTAAATATCCGCCTGTCCTACCAGCACACAGGGGCAGAAATACCCCACATTGTGCCGCTGTTGAGGACGACAGGGAAAGATTGTTCAACATAGTTGTTCAGGGGAAGGATACAAAACGTTGTCTCAGAGATTTAACCTGTCAGTTTCCACTGTGAGGAACATAGTAAGGAAATGGAAGACCACAGGGACAGTTCTTGTTAAGCCCAGAAGTGGCAGGCCAAGAAAAATATCAGAAAGGGAGAGAAGAAGAATGGTGAGAACAGTCAAGGACAATCCACAGACCACCTCCAAAGAGCTGCAGCATCATCTTGCTGCAGATGGTGTCACTGTGCATCAGTCAGCAATACAGCGCACTTTGCACAAGGAGAAGCTGTATGGGAGAGTGATGAGAAAGAAGCCGTTTCTGCACGTACGCCACAAATAGAGTTGCCTGAGGTATGCAAAAGCACATTTGGACAAGGCAGCTTCATTTTGGAAACAAAGATTGAGTTGTTTGGTTATAAAAAAAAGGCGTTATGCATGGCGTCCAAAAAGAAACAGCATTCCAAGAAAAACACTTGCTACCCACTGTAAAATTTGGTGGAGGTTCCATCATGCTTTGGGGCTGTGTGGCCAATGCCGGCACCGGGAATCTTGTTAAAGTTGAGGGTCGCATGGATTCCACTCAGTATCAGCAGATTCTTGAGAATAATGTTCAAGAATCAGTGACGAAGTTGAAGTTACGCCGGGGATGGATATTTCAGCAAGACAATGATCCAAAACACTGCTCCAAATCAACTCAGGCATTCATGCAGAGGAACAATTACAATGTTCTGGAATGGCCATCCCAGTCCCCAGACCTGAATATCATTGAACATCTGTGGGATGATTTGAAGCGGGCTGTCCATGCTCGGCGACCATCTAACTTAACTGAACTTGAATTGTTTGTCCAAAATACCTTTATCCAGGATCCAGGAACTGATTAAAAGCTACAGGAAGTGACTAGAGGCTGTTATCTTTGCAAAAGGAGGATCTACTAAATATTAATGTCACTTTTCTGTTGAGGTGCCCATACTTTTGCACCGGTCAAATTTTGGTTTAATGCATATTGCACATTTTCTGTTAGTACAATAAACCTCATTTCAATCCTGAAATATTACTGTGTCCATCAGTTATTAGATATATCAAACTGAAATGGCTGCTGCAAACACCAAAATATTTAGAACTAAAAATGATTAAGATTAATAGGGGTGCCCAAACTTTTTCATAGGACTGTATATATATATATATATATATATATATATATATAATGGTTGCCAATCTGTCAATGGTTACTACTCAGCCTAGACATCACCCACCATGGACACCAGATTTGTCAACGTATGGCCGACACGTCCATCTGTCGAAGGGAAAAGAGGACCAGTGAAGATTTCATAAAACCATAGCGGGGGAACTAGAGCAGAATCTGTAAGATAAATCGGCTGCGCAAATTGTCATATAGTATTTTTGAAGCCAATTTTTTTTTAAATTATTTTTGAATAGATCTCTCCAATCCTCATGATAGTTTCTTTCTTTGCAACCTCTCATGTGAGTGAGTATCTTTATGTGTTACAGGATGCACAGATTTTTCACGCCTCGGCGCCTATCCACAGAGTATAGAATGGGAATGAACTTTATAACTTCATAACTTCATATTAATAGTTGTTAGGCCGCGCTCTATTCCTGTACGGCAGTAACTAATTTTGACAAAGCCTGCGGAGCTACAGTAAATGATCCCGGCATGGAGCCTGCCTCTTTCTTTCTTCCGTCGTTTAGCATACTTTAAGAACTTTAGTCTCACCTCACAATTTCCTTGTCATTAATTTTATTTTCGGTCCTGCTCCAACTATCGGCTAAGTTTCGGAAAGTTTTTGTACTTTGCCGTGCACCATCAGCACAAAGGAGAACAGAGAAGGCAATTATTTTTACGGCATCTTTCAGAACTGGCTTGTTTTATATTTCAAGAGATCAAGTTCTCTTTATGATATTTTATTCAAGCGAAATAAAAAGTCCGTCCAAGAGAAAATGTTCCGGGTGGTCAAATCTATCGAGACGTACGGGATACAATTGGATAGGTGTTCATATCTTGAGCGTGTACGGTGTATCTACCTAAAGAAGACATTGGAAAATGAAGCTTCGGACTAATTTTTTAAATTTTTTTGTCCCGGCTGCCCAAGCACAGTCGCGATATTTCACCACAGATGAATGGAGGTCAGCCTCAAGCCACGGATTCTGCAGCTGAATCAGCCGTGGACTCTATGGCGAGATCGAGCAGGATGCTTTTTCGGTGTCCTACTCCAATCTTTGTACCCCATTGAAAACAATGGGGGCCAAACTTAGGGAAGAATCTACTTCGGATTTGGGGGTGGAACCTAGAGCAAAGTCAGTTTCAGATTTCATTACTCTAATTCTAGAGATATAGCAAGGGGGCGGGAAGGATAATGATGTCCTTACATAGTGCTCCCACAAAGTATAATGCCCACTTAATGCTCCAGTCACACAGTGGTGTAAATAGGAATGGCAGGGCCCTGTGCTGAACTTCCCTCAAAGACCTCGACCAACCAATTCCCTCCACACATTCCTGTACGCATTATTATGATGCCTCATAGTGGCCCCTGCACACAGTATTATGCCCCATAGTGGTCCCTGAACACAGAATTATGCCCCATAGTGGCCCCTGCACACAGTATTATGTCCCATAGTGGACCCTGCACACAGTATTATCCCCCATAGTGGCCCCTGCACACAGTATTATGTCCCATAGTGGCCCCTGCACACAGTATTATGTCCCATAGTGGACCCTGCACACAGTATTATGTCCCATAGTGGCCCCTGCACACAGTATTATGCCCCATAGTGGCCCCTGCACACAGTATTATCCCCCATAGTGGCCCCTGCACACAGTATTATGTCCCATAGTGGCCCCTGCACACAGTATTATACCCCATAGTGGACCCTGCACACAGTATTATGTCCCATAGTGGACCCTGCACACAGTATTATGTCCCATAGTGGACCCTGCACACAGTATTATCCCCAATAGTGGCCCCTGCACACACAGTATTATGTCCCATAGTGGCCCCTGCACACAGTAATATGTCCCATAGTGTCCCCTGCACACAGTATTATGCCCATAGTGGCCCCTGCACACAGTATTATGCCCCATAGTGGCCCCAGCACACAGTATTATGTCCCATAGTGGCCCCTGCACACCATATTATACCCCATAGTGGCCCCTGCACACAGTATTATGTCCCATAGTGGCCCCTGCACACAGTATTATCCCCCATAGTGGCCCCTGTACACAGTATTATGTCCCATAGTGGCTCCTCTACACTGTATTATACCCCATAGCGGCCCCTGTACACAGTATTATCCCCAATAGTGGCCCCTGCACACAGTATTATGCCCCATAGTGGCCCCTGTATACAGTATTATGCCTTATAATGGCCTCTGCACAAAGTAGTATGTCCCATAGTGGCCCCTGCACACAGTATTATGTCCCATAGTGGACCCTGCACACAGTATTATGCCCCATAGTGGCCCCTGCACACAGTATTATCCCCCATAGTGGCCCCTGTACACAGTATTATGTCCCATAGTGGCTCCTCTACACTGTATTATACCCCATAGCGGCCCCTGTACACAGTATTATCCCCAATAGTGGCCCCTGCACACAGTATTATGCCCCATAGTGGCCCCTGTATACAGTATTATGCCTTATAATGGCCTCTGCACAAAGTAGTATGTCCCATAGTGGCCCCTGCACACAGTATTATGTCCCATAGTGGACCCTGCACACAGTATTATGCCCCATAGTGGCCCCTGTACACAACAGTATGTCCCATCGTGGCCCCTGTACACAGTATTATACCCCATAGTGGCCCCTGCACACAGTATTATACCCCATAGTGGCCCCTGTACACAGTATTATGCCCCATAGTGGCCCCTGTACACAGTATTATGCCCCATAGTGTCCCCTGCACACAGTATAATGCTACATAGTGGCCCCTGTACACAGTATTTTTCCCCATAGTGGCACCTGTACACAGTATTTTGCCCCATAGTGGCCACTATGGGGCATAATACTGTGTGCAGGGGCCACTATGGGGCATCATACTGTGTGCAGATGACACTATGAGGCATAATACCGTGCAGGAATATGGGGGATCTCAGTTGGTCAGGGTCTTGGGGGTGGTTGGAGAGAAGCCATGTCAAAAGTTTGCCATCATTCCTAGTTATGCCACTGGACTTGGGCTCCATGACAAGAGCAAAGATGACCATTGACAAAGGGTATCCCTGGAGGGTCCCATTGCGAATGAGGAAGGGACCCAATAGGAATCCACAGGACAGGATCTTGGCTGAAGGGAGTGAATATAGATATAGGCTAGACCCCTTGAACATACCACAGATATCAAATAACACGGGACATATGCCTGACACTGACATTTTCTGAAACATATGATTTTGCCTCCATACGAGACTCCTTTTAAAGGGACTCTTCAGCCCTGTAATATCCAGTGAGGATGTATGTAGTACCATGGTGAAGGGTGGGACAGGACTATTGTATCTAATGTAAATCTCAGGTTCCTGCATAGTAGAGAATGAGAACACACACTATGAAACCCAACATGGTTTCATGGTTCATGCATAAGCCATAAACCAAGAAATAAAACCTAAAGACTAAGTAAATGCTAGACCTGGAAAGTAAACATCCTAAAAGAAGCAGCATTGGGCTAAAATGCACCGAATATTCCTGTGGGAGGGAGAAAGAAGAAAGAAAAAAGACAAGAAATCTGCAATGTGCAAACATTAATAGCCCGGTAACCAACCTGCCCATACTATCGAAGGGAAAGATATTCATGAGCTGTCCCAGCGTGGAGAATATTCTTCACAAGTCACCCCAGGGAGCCATCAGTATGTTTATGAGTCCAAGGAGGACGGGCAGGTTTTCTAGGAGCCACGACATTATCCTTTGGTGCTACGTTTACAGTAAAGACGTACCTGAGGATAAAGAGTGCAAAGTGCTGGAAAATCAGAAGCTTAGTAGGGAATCCCCAGCGGTATCCGATATTGTGACCTCTCAAGACTTTGGTGATGGTTTCATCCCTCTTCTCGCCTGCAGAGTGGTCGTTTCATTGAGCTGCTATTTGGTACTCTATAAGAACAAGATCTTTACTGGCAGGAGAAGAGGTGGGTGATGAGCTGGGGTCTCTTGTATGTCCCTCTTTATGTGGGGCTTCTCGTATGTTCCTCTTTATGTGGGGTCTCTTGTATGTCTCTTTATGTGGGGCCTCTCGTATGTCCCTCTTTATATGGGGCCTCTCGTATGTCCCTCTTTATATGGGGCCTCTCGTATGTCTCTCTTTATATGGGGCCTCTCGTATGTCTCTCTTTATATGGGGCCTCTCGTATGTCCCTCTTTATATGGGGCCTCTCGTATGTCCCTCTTTATATGGGCCTCTCGTATGTCCCTCTTTATATGGGGCTTCTCGTATGTCCCTCTTTATATGGGGCCTCTCGTATGTCCCTCTTTATATTGGGCCTCTCGTATGTCCCTCTTTATATGGGGCCTCTTATATGTCCCTCTTTATATGGGGCCTCTTATATGTCCCTCTTTATATGGGGCCTCTTATATGTCCCTCTTTATTTGGGGCCTCTCGTATGTCCCTCTTTATGTGGGGCCTCTCATATGTCCCTCTTTATGTGGGGCCTCTCGTATGTCCCTCTTTATGTGGGGATTCTCGTATGTCCCTCTTTATGTGGGGTTGAAGCCACAGAGTCCTGAGAAAGGTTACGAGATTCAGATGGTGAGATCTATTGGAAATACGTTTGCCTTTTTCCAGGACCCTTCCTCCAAAGGGCAAAAGTCACACCAGATATTGATGGGGTCTACACTCACCGGCCACTTTATTAGGTACACCTGTCCAGCTGCTCGTTAACACTTAATTTCTAATCAGTCAAGCACATGGCGGCAACTCAGTGCATTTAGGCATGTAGACATGGTCAAGACAATCTCCTGCAGTTCAAACCGAGCATCAGTATGGGGAAGAAAGGTGATTTGAGTGCCTTTGAACGTGGCATGGTTGTTGGTGCCAGAAGGGCTGGTCTGAGTATTTCAGAAACTGCTGATCTACTGGGATTTTCACGCACAACCATCTCTAGGGTTTACAGAGAATGGTCCGAAAAAGAAAAAACATCCAGTGAGCGGCAGTTCTGTGGGCGGAAATGCGTTGTTGATGCCAGAGGTCAGAGGAGAATGGCCAGACTGGTTCGAGCTGATAGAAAGGCAACAGTGACTCAAATAGCCACCCGTTACAACCAAGGTAGCCAGAAGAGCATCTCTGAACGCACAGTACGTCGAACTTTGAGGCAGATGGGCTACAGCAGCAGAAGACCACACCGGGTGCCACTCCTTTCAGCTAAGAACAGGAAACTGAGGCTACAATTTGCACAAGCTCATCGAAATTGGACAATTGAAGATTGGAAAAACGTTGCCTGGTCTGATGAGTCTCGATTTCTGCTGCGACATTCGGATGGTAGGGTCAGAATTTGGCGTCAACAACATGAAAGCATGGATCCATCCTGCCTTGTATCAACGGTTCAGGCTGGTGGTGGTGGTGTCATGGTGTGGGGAATATTTTCTTGGCACTCTTTGGGCCCCTTGGTACCAATTGAGCATCGTTGCAACGCCAAAGCCTACCTGAGTATTGTTGCTGACCATGTCCATCCCTTTATGACCACAATGTACCCAACATCTGATGGCTACTTTCAGCAGGATAATGCAATGCCATGTCATAAAGCTGGAATCATCTCAGACTGGTTTCTTGAACATGACAATGAGTTCACTGTACTCCAATGGCCTCCACAGTCACCAGATCTCAATCCAATAGAGGAGCATCTTTGGGATGTGGTGGAACGGGAGATTCGCATCATGGATGTGCAGCCGACAAATCTGCGACTGCAACTGTGTGATGCCATCATGTCAATATGGACCAAAATCTCTGAGGAATGCTTCCAGCACCTTGTTGTATCTATGCCACGAAGAATTGAGGCAGTTCTGAAGGCAAAAGGGGGTCCAACCCGTTACAAGCATGGTGTACCTAATAAAGTGGCCGGTGAGTGTACATTTCTCTTTTCTTCATTTTGCTAATTGACAAAATGAAACTATGAACCCTTCTATTTCTGAAAGTATTCTTACTTTGCAGCATTTTCCCCCTGCCTAAAGCTTTTGCACAGTACAAACTAAATGATTTCTGACCTTATAGACTCATGCACATGTCAGCGCTGTGTGTACTTGTGTACACAGCCTATATAGCAGGACATGGTACAGAGTAGAGAAGGTTGAATCATTTCACGTGGAGCCAGATTCGACCCAAATATTCTAAATTATTCCGTTTTCAATCAAACAAACAATTTGGAATTAGTCTCGTGTCAACTAAAATGGGCGCCATTGGTAAATGATCATACTCTTCAGACCCCAGAGTATAATAGGTGAAGGCCCAGGGACAAAAACGAGTGATTATGAAGATAATCTTGTTTCCCTTAGTCCTAACAGCGGCACAATGTGGGGTATTTCTGCCCCTGTGTGCTGGTAGGACAGGCGGATATTTAATTAGCCAATCAAATGCGTGGCAGGCCCTATAAGAGGGCACAAGAACCTCCCCTCTGCGTGTAAATACAAAAGTACCTCCATTACATTTATATACAGTTTTATACATAAGATATGATTCCCAGGGTGGGAAATCTTGTGCCGCTGTTAGGACTAAGGGAAACAAGATTATCTTCATAATCACTCGTTCCCTGTCGTCCTCAACAGCGGCACAATGTGGGGATATAGCAAGCAGGTCCCCAAGATGGGTGGGACAAACCCATGACCGAACTTAAACTGGTCTGGGCAAAGGCAGTGGAATCTGCCACTTGGTCCTTCAGGCGGTAATGCCGAATGAAGGTGGATTCAGATGCCCAAGAGGCAGCTGCATATATTTGGTCCACAGACAAAGCACTTCTTTCTGCCCGTGAAGTGGACACTGCCCTGGTTGAATGGGCATGAAGGAAAGATGGAGCCGACAGCCCTTGGGCGGTATAGGCGACTCTAATAGTCTCGGTAACCCACCGTGATATTGTAGCTTTGGCGGCTTTGGCGCCCTTGTTTTTCCCCGTGTAGCTGACCAACAGGTTTTCAGTCCACCTAAAGGGGCGAGTGCGCTGCAAGTAGATCTGCAGGCATCTAACCACATCCAGCTTGTGCCATCTTTCTTCTTCAGCAGAAGAAGGGAACGGAAAAAAATACTGGAAGGGAAATCAGTTGGTTCCTGATTAAGTTTGCAAACTGGAAAAGAGTTCAAGATCAATGAACACCACAATCGCACGCCTTCAGCAGATACTGCAGGAAGGTCTCTGACACCAGGCCAGCCAGCCTCTTAATTCTGGCCGGCTGGAAGTGGGCGGAGCCACAATCAAAGCAGGTGAGGCAACCTGCCCAGACCACTAACCCTGTAATCAGGGGTCTGCAAAGATATACATTCCCCCCCACCAAGAGGCCCTTAACACGGGCACTTACCCCCACATCTCCCCGTCTTTTCCGGCCTTTAATAAGGCCTGAATCTTCCCTGAGTGAGCGGCCGCCAGCGCCAGGCCGTTGCCATGGCGTCATGATACTTCCGGCGAAACCGGAAGTGCGCGCTTACAGCGGCCGGCGGGGAACAGGATACACAACAGTGTGGTTCCACCCGCCGGCAGTCCGCGCGGCCACCAGAGGCGGCATGCGGAGTCCCCGGACTCTCACCAAAATGTCAGGTAAGTCACAAGGAGCAGGGGAAGCGGAGGAGAGGGGGGGCAGGGGGGATAGAGGGGGGTAGCCACACATGGCTAACAAGCACCTTCTCCCCGCAGGGCACAGAAGGTGACAAGAAGAAAACAACCGCTCAGGAGGTGAGTGATCCTGCTGAGCTTCTCTAAGAGGACACAAGTCCTCCCACCTGTCCTCTGTCCACACAGGACAGAAAAAAACACGCAGAGGGGAGGTTCTTGTGCCCTCATAGGGCCTGCCACGCATTTGATTGGCTAATTAAATATCCGCCTGTCCTACCAGCACACAGGGGCAGAAATACCCCACATTGTGCCGCTGTTGAGGACGACAGGGAAATATATATATATATATATATATATATATATATAATCACCTTACATTAACTCTTCTTGGCCTCTTCTTGGGTGTTCTTCCTCAAGGAGTCTTCTCCAGTTTTCATCCTCAAGGCTTCTTCTTGGGTCTTCTTCCTCAAGGCATCTTCTTGGGTCTTCTTCCTCAAGGCATCTTCTTCATTTTTCTCCCTCAAGGCGTCTTCTTGGGTCTTCTTCCTCAAGGCATCTTCTTCAGTTTTCTCCCTCAAGGCGTCTTTTGGGTCTTCTTCCTCAAGGCGTATTTTTGGGTCTTCTTCCTCAAGACGTCTTCTTGGGTCTTCTTCCTCAAGGCGTCTTCTTCGGTTTTCTTCCTCAAGGCGTCTTCTTGGGTCTTCTTCCTCAAGGCCTCTTCATGGGTCTTCTTCCTGAAGGAGTCTTTTTGTGTCTTCCTCCTCAAGGCGTCTTCTTGGGTCTTCTTCCACATGGCCTCTTCTTGGGTCTTCTTCCTCAAGCGTCTTTTTGGATCTTCTTCCTCAGGGTGTCTTTGGTTTTCTTCCTCAAGGCTTCTTCTTGGGTCTTCTTCTTCAAGGCCTCTTCTTGGGTCTTCTTCCTCAAGGCGTATTTTTGGGTCTTCCTCCTCAAGACGTCTTCTTGGGTCTTCTTCCTCATGGCATCTACTATGATGTCATGGTGCTCAGCATACCCATGTTAATACTAAGGTCCGATCACAGGCCTTAGCAGTGACTTCTCACGCATGACACCACATAAGAGTGCCAGATGCCGTGCCGAGTACATTACTTTCCTTCCAGTTCTATTCGTACAAGTCCAAACCGGGGGGGGGGGGGGGGGGGGGGTTGAAAGAAATCTTCTGGGGTTCGCCCATCTTTTGTACATATGTCCTCCATATGCTGTGGCACAGGCTTAGAAGAGGACACGTCGGGTGGATCATGTCAAGAAATTTTAAGATTAAATTTTTCAAACTGCCTCCTCTCCGACCAAAAAAAAAAAAAAAAAGGAGATAAAAAATGATTATCTTAGTAATAGGAGAAAAATTTTATTTTCGGTGTAGAAGAACTGATTAAAGTGAGCTCTACTGTGCCGGAGAGAGTTTGTCATATTGATTTATTCATTCAGGTATAATATAAAAGACTGCACAGAAAAGGCTCTACGAATTAGAAAGGCTTCATGTTTCCCTATACAGTGTATAAAAGCCAGCGCATCACTCCAGTACAGCTGTAGCAGATGAAAGGCGTTCATTATTTATCTGGCGCTTGAGATGAATTAGGTATTTACGTGTTCTTGTTGCTCGCTGACTAATTATCCGTCGTCTTCTTCTTCACAATCCTGACTTGTCATGGTTCACTGAAGTCTACGCAAAATGTCCAGTTGGAGAGAACTCTTGAATATTTATACATCTGAAAGCTCTGTGTTTGTCAAAGGCGCAGATTTTTTTTCAAGTACAACATCAATTAAAATATCCAAAAATAAGCAGTATTTTTTAAGGGTTTGGCTCTCACCATGAACCCTGTCCATACGGCCAGGACCTCAGATGACCTATGGACTATACAGGTAGTCCTAGACTTACGACGTTGATCCGTTCTTACACGGCGTCGTAAACCGAATTTCGACGTAAGTCGGAAAAATACCATACGATTACGCATAGGAACGGATCAACGTGATTTAGTGTGCAGAAGCTCAAAACCGAGGAAGGGCCAGTTCACACGGAGTTTACATGCGCGCATTTTGGTACGTATACATGTGTCAGAATGTGAGCACTCAAAACAGATCCCATTCATTTCAATGGGTCGTTACGGGCGTATAACGCGCGTAATTTTGCGCACGCAATTTATACATGCGTAATGACCCATTGAAATGAATGGGATCTGTTTTGAGCGCTCACATTCATACGTGCCAGAATGCGCGCCCGTAAACTCCGTGTGAACTGGCCCGAAGACTGTGCCATATACAGTACCGTACAGTACAGTCTTCCTCAGTTCTGAGCCACTGCACACTAAATCATGTACTGTACATGGAGAGCTGGCAGCTTGCTGTTACAAGGGAGCTTACTTTTTCTCATAGGAATGCATTGGCCAGCTTTGATTGGCCAGTGTACAGCATTCATCCAATCAACGCTGGCCAGGAGGCAGAGTCTAATATCGGACCACAATGGAAACTGCTGTGGTCCGATCTTAGACTCCGCCTCCTTACAGACGAGCCTCCGGCAGAACCATTCATTCCTATGAGAAAAAGTAAGCTCCCTTGTAACAGCAAGCTGCCAGCTCTCCTGACTAGCAAGGACGAGCCTGCTGCAGAACCAGCGTTGATTTGCCGCAGGCTCGTCCTTGCTAGTCAGGAGAGCTGGCAGCTTGCTGTTACGAGGGAGCTTTACTTTTTAGCTCATCTCTAGTCGTAACCACGAAACATCGTAAACCGAGACCATTGTAACCTGAGGACTACCTGTATAGGGATAGGATCCCCCAGCCACAACCCCAGAGAAAAACTCTGTATGGCATCATCCACTCACCACAATCAGATATTCACGGATAGCACCCAACCCTACTAATTGATGTCTGTGATGGATCCATTATTTATTTCCATGAACAACAGATCAGTTTTTTGATTTTAATATTTCTATATACTTTTCAATGTTTGTTGTTCCCTGTGAAGTGGACAGCACTCATACTTTAGACTATAATGGGGCTCAGTGGTCGACAAAATGGTCCAAAATGGATCATGTCTCCATAATTTCCACAGATCAAATGGTCCACAAAAAACAATGGAGTTCTGCATGTGCCCATTAAATTAAATGGGTAGGCATGTAGTCTGTGGATGCCATGGACCCCATGGACCTCATGGACCAGTCTGTAGATGTCACGGACCTCACATGCTCACAAAAGGCAGCCGTGTAAGTAAGGCCTAACAGTAGCAGCCAGCTTGGCAAACCGGACATGCTATAAATTCGACTGATCATCATGGAATGCTACATATCCAATCCATATCCACTGCAAAGAAAGAGTAAGCCAACATGAAGTCCAAGATTTTCCCACTGACAACATCTTATGACTGCAATGGATTATCTTTAAAAAGGGATGTCTGGTGGCATTCGGTACCAAGACATTATCAGAAGACTCTTTTTAGGGGATTTTCCATCAAACTGGAACACCCTGGGGGGCTGATAGTAGGATAAAATACATTTCTATCCCATGCCTGTACTGGTAGAACTGGAAGTGAAGAGAAAAAAAGTATTATTATTATTGTTTATTTATATAGCACCATTAATTCCATAGTGCTGTACATTATTATATTAATTCCATGGTGCTGTACATTATTATATTAATTCCATGTTGCTGTACATTATTATATTAATTCCATGGTGCTGTACATTATTATATTAATTCCATGGTGCTGTACATTATTATATTAATTCCATGGTGCTGTACATTATTATATTAATTCCATGGCGCTTTACATTCGGGGATTACATACAGTACACAGAATATACAGGTAGATATAATACTAACAGTGATCGGCTGGCACAGTGGGGTAGAGGGCCCTGCCCGCGGGGGCTTACAGTCTATGAGGGAGGGGGGGTAGAGACAGAAGGAGAGGGGGAGACTGTACAGATGGCAGTGCGGTGATAGTGTTATTGGGGGGTGTAGGCCTTCCTGAATAGGGGAGTCTTCAGGGCCTTCTTGAATCCTGTGATTGTGGGGGTCAGTCTTATGTGTCTTGGTAAGGAGTTCCAGAGTATGGGGGATGCACGGGAGAAATCTTGGAGACGGTTGTGTGAGGAGCGGATGAGAGCGGAGCGGAGTAGGAGGTCATTGGAGGATCTGAGGTTACGTGTGGGCAGGTAGCGGGAGATGAGGGCAGAGATATATGGAGGGGACAGGTTGTGGATGGCTTTGTATGTTAACATTAGTAGCTTGAACTCAATTCGCTGGGATATAGGTAGCTAGTGTAGGGACTGGCAGAGGGGATCAGCTGCAGTGGCCAATCACTGGCCTCAATGGTCATATGTTGGGTACCAATAACATTAGTGGAGATGTCACCGGTACCCAATATGTGACTGAGACCAGTAATTGGCCACAGTGGTCATCTTAGTACCTTCACTCCTGACCTAAACATTGTCGGTGTGGCCTGGATTGGGAGACTGATGCCTCAGCACAAGTCCTGATGTATGTGGATATCCTATTATTTCTTATTTTACCAAACATCTTTGCTCCCCTTTAATAGGGATCATATATCAGGAGTATTACCTCTGACTGAACGTACTGGTGTGTGCCCTTAAATAGGCATACAATTCTATTTGTTGCTCATCGTAATCCATAATGGAGTCAACCATGTGCAGTAGACTATCCAGTATACATTGTATCATGGGATGCCTCAGGATAGCCTTGTCGACTACACTATATACTGCCCTGGTGTAGGCCAAAAGGATTCTCTGGGAATTGGTAGGGCCAGTGAGACCCAATGGATAAGTTGGGCTTATACACCAAGCCCATTCCTGTCTCATAAACCGTACACTACAAATGCACTGTGACCATAGGGACACAATTATATACGAGTGTACAGTTTTTAATATCAGTTGTAATATTTTACAAAAAGAAAATCAATCTACAAGCTCTGAGAATCTTGTATTTGAGAAGCGTCTCCAAGGTTTTCTAAATATATTACTTTTCCACTTTATTACTGTCTTACATTGTGGTTTTGAATGAATGAAGGACTTTTTTTTATTACGTTCAAAATCTCTATAAGATTAATAAAAATGGTGATAAAAATGGCGTCCTCTTCATTACGTAGAATTGATCAGAATATCGATCACCAGGAACATCAGTTTATTGTTGTGGTCTTTACTAATATTACGATTATTATTAGGGATGATCAATCTGACCCCTAACAAACAAGTTTTCAAAAAATTTTAGGTTATGCCAAACCCAAGATTTTTGGAATTCACCACCCATGAATTGGTATTTGACTCCGGAGTATGTTCAGACCCCAGAGAATAATAAATGGAGGCTCAGGGGAGGTGCGGAAAGAAATAGTAAACATCTCATACTTTCCTTTCCTTATATCTCCGGAGCTCTACTTCTTTCGCGTTGTGTTCCAGTTTCCTAGGTGATGTTATTGGCCCACAATAGTCACTTGGAGGGATGCAAGGGTCACATTGTGGACACACTGCACAGACCCCAGCACTCCATTGAAACTGCCCTAACAAAAGTCACTAATGACCTTCTAACTACCTTAGCCAAGCACCATTACTCTGTCCTCCTCCTCCTCGACCTCTCCTCTGCCTCTGACACAGTTGACCACTCCCTCCTGTTAGAAATTCTCTCATCCCTTGGTATCTCAGACCTGGCCCATTCCTGGATCTCCTCATACCTCACCGACCGCACATTCAGCGACTCCCACTCGCACACCACCTCCTCACCTCGCCCTCTCTCTGTAGGTGTCCCCCAAGGCTCCGTCCTAGGACCCCTCCTGTTCTCCATCTACACCCTTGGCCTGGGCCAACTCATAGAATCTCATGGCTTTCAGTACCATTGCTATGCCAATGACACACAAATATACATCTCTGGACCAGACATTACCTCCCTGCTGGCCAGAGTTCCAGATTGTTTAGCAGCCGTAGCCTCCTTCCTCTCCTCCTGCTTTCTCAAACTCAACATGGAGAAAATGGAGTTCATCATTTTCACCCCAATGGCCCCTCCACCTGACCCATCTATCAAAGTTAACGGAACCCCACTTTCCCCAGTCCCACAGGCACGATGTCTTGGGGTTACCCTGGACTCCGACCTATCCTTCAAGTCACACGTTCAAACCCTCAACACCTCCTGCCGCCTCCAGCTCAAGAACATCCACTGAATCCGCTCCTTCCTCACCCAGGAAACTACCAAGATGCTCATCCAGGCCCTCATAATCTCCCGCCTAGACTACTGCAACACCCTTCTCCATGGACTCCCAGCAAACACCCTCGCCCCCCTCCAGTCCACCCTAAACTGCGCTGCTCGCTTAATTCACCTCTCCCCCTGATCTTCATCGGCTGCTCCCCTCTGCCAGTCCCTCCACTGGCTACCTATAGCCCAGCGAATTGAGTTCAAGCTACGAACGTTAACATACAAAGCCATCCACAACCTGTCCCCTCCATATATCTCTGACCTAATCTCCCGCTACCTGCCTACACGTAACCTCAGATCCTCCAATGACCTCCTACTCCGCTCTGCCCTCATCCGCTCCTCACACAACCGTCTCCAAGATTTCTCCGGTGCATCCCCCATACTCTGGAACTCCTTACCAAGACACATAAGACTGACCCCCACAATCATGGACTTCAAGAAGGCCCTGAAGACTCCCCTATTCAGGAAGGCCTACAACCTCCAATAACACTATCACCGCACCCCCATGTGTACAGTCTCCCCCTCTCCTTCTGTCTCTACCCCCCTTCCCCCATAGATTGTAAGCCCTCGCGGGCAGTGCCCTCTACCCCACTGTGCCAGTCGGTCATTGTTAGTATTATATCTACCTGTATATTCTGTGTACTGTATGTAACCCCCAAATGTAAAGCACCATGGGATTAATATAATAATGTGCAACACCATGGAATTAATATAATAATGTACAGCACCATGGAATTAATATAATAATGTACAGCACCATGGGATTAATATAATAATGTACAGCACCATGGGATTAATATAATAATGTACAACACCATGGAATTAATATAATAATGTACAGCACCATGGAATTAATCTAATAATGTACAGCAGCATGGAATTAATCTAATAATGTACAGCACCATGGGATTAATATAATAATGTACAGCACCATGGAATTAATATAATAATGTACAGCACCATGGGATTAATATAATAATGTACAGCACCATGGAATTAATCTAATAATGTACAGCACCATGGAATTAATATAATAATGTACAGCACCATGGAATTAATATAATAATGTACAGCACCATGGGATTAAGGGTGCTATATAAATAAACAATAATAATAATAACCGGTGAAGCCCCATCACAGAACCAGGCCCAAGATGATCCAGGAGGCTTGAAGAACCTGGGAAGAAGACAGCAAAACCAAAATTTGCCCTATTCTATCAGAGAGCAGCGTATATTGGATTTTTTTTTTTTCCTAAACAGGATCATCGGCAACATTTTACCATGAGAGGATTATGAAAGGATTATATAAGAAAAGTTTGCATGGATGGAAGCTTTTACGTTGCCGTGTTAGTTTAGAAAATCTATGCAAGAATGGACACTGAGATTCGTCCTTGCAATTTCTTTCCAGTACAAATGCGTGAACCTTGTCGAAAAGTGTCAATGTGTTCCATTTCTATTTGTTGCTCAGGAATCCTTGGTACTAGTCATTCTGGTCGCTTGTTTTTTTCCATTCCTTTTTTCCTCGAGGGGATGTGAAAATAATGTGATCAGAGCAGTCTTCAGAACATGTCTGGAACATGCAGAACCTTCCCAGGTCACCACGGATGTATGGCCAGCCAAAGAAGTCCTGGGACAATTTTTAGAGTAAGACAAAGGGAATGTTCACCTTCAAACTCCATATTGTTTTTTAAGTCCAACATTGATAAATGAACCAGGACACCCTTGGAATAATTTGTCTTTGCAGAATTGGAGCTTTGTGCTAGTAGAACAGATCCACCAAACTGATACATTAAAGGGATTCTACCATTAAAATCGAATTTTTTGTCGTTGACATGTAGGGGTAACCTTAAGAAAGGCTATTCTTTTCCTGCCTTTTCTCCGCGCCGTTGTTTGGTAGAAATCCCGGTTTTTGTCAGTATGCAAATGAGGGCCACAGCTCTCAAACAGCACTGAGGGTGTCCCCAATGCTGCGAGAGAACTCTCCACCGCCACCTCCATCTTCTTCACGCGTCTTCTTCCGGCCCTGAAGGTCAAACTTCTAGGCCTTGGGCCTCAGGCAGAGCTGACTGCGCATGCCCACGGCCACAAGAAAAATGGCCGCTTACACAGTAAGAAAGCGGCCATTTTCTTGTGGCCTGTGGGCATTCTAGAAGGGACATCATGTCTATTGGTCACATGGCCAAATAAATGGGGGTGAGCTGCAATACCAACCATAGCCGCTATTTAATCAGTATCATAGTCCTAGACAGGGGTGAACCTAGCTTTTTTGCCGCCTAAGGCAGACGAAAGAAAGCCGCGGACGGACGGGGCAGAGAGTGTTAACAGGCAGAGAGCAGGCTAAGCGTGAGGGGAGGCCGCTGGAGCAGCACTGCGTCCACAGGGCCTCCCCAATCCACCGCTCGCTTCCCGTGCCGGGCTGCCGGCACTAAGCCAGTCCAGGACAGCTTGTCAGCAAAAATGCCGCCCCCCCGGGGCCCTGGCATAGCAGACCTGAATCGGACGCTTCAGGTCGCCTCATGAGAGGTGCGGCACGGCACTTTAAGACATATCGAGAACATAGATCTTCTGTATACAAGTGTCCTTTACTCTATTTCAGAGAATTTGGAGAAAGATTTTTGTATATTTTCCTGCTAATTAAATATTGTAAACTTCCATCCGGATTATTGTCACCTATTTATTGGCTCATTGAGTTTATGGCTTTTCTTCCTTACATTTCCATCAAAACTCTTATAGTGTAATGCCTGGTCGTAAAAATTAAAGAACAAGCCGAAATGATAAAGAAGCATCTGTGCTGTGTTTCTGCGCCGCTCCCGCTCCTCCCGGTCTCTGGTTATTACAGTGGATCTCAGATCTGTGCTCTATATAACATACGCTTTATGAGCTTTAACATTTTCTGTACAGGTGGAGAAGAAAATTCAATTTGTCGAGAGAATGTTGACTTCACAGCGTAGACATTGGTGGCCTGCCACTAGAATCATCTAAATGATAATACCGACCATAAATATTAGATGCCCAGACTCTTCCATGGGGAGATAAGGATAAGGTGTAGTGATGAGCGAGTAGTATTCGATGGAAATAGAAATGCGTGTAATCGGCCGAACACCAAGGGGTTAAACACATCGAACATTTAAAGCGTTTAACCCCTTGGTGTTCGGCCGATTACACGCATTCCTATTGAATACTACTCGCTCATCACTAATAAGGTGTGTTGGAGTTCAACTAATTGTTTTGTTCTTGGGGAGATAAGTTGCTGTGAAAGAAGAGGTTCACCCCAAACTTTCTTCAAAATTTTAGCTTGAACGAACATGAACTTTTTGTGGTTCAGTCGGCATGAACGGGCTAATATGGTGGCTGCTAGGTGAAAGCATGGAGAAACTAGAGAAGATGAATCATATGATCTCAGGGATTGGACAGTCTTCTCCATAATGTCTTAAAAGCAGCGTTCATGTCAGGGGACAGCCAAGCATTAGAGTCAATGATGACTTAGCCTCCTTGCAGACGACCATGTGTTAGGTCAGTGTTCTATCCAGGTTTTTCCCAGATAGCACACGGAGCCATTCAGTTCTATGGGCCCGGACACGTGACCATGAATTACATGGTCAGCCAACAGTCCTGGCCGAAAAATATGGAATAGGTTCTTTTCCTGTCTGATTTTGCGGACCTTCTTTCATGGCTCCTAATGATGAAATGAAAGGGGCCACAGAAGCGTGGACGGCACATGGGTAACATCTGTGTGTCGTCCATAAACCGCCCATGCCATTCATTGACGACAGATGGTTAGCCCGCCATCGTGTACTAACCAAGACTGATGGAGAAAGTGTTCATTTTGTGTGGAGAAATGAGAGAGATAGGTTTTAAGACATACTTAGGGAGATAGGAAATTATACATAACGATAATACAGTGCGGGGATTCTGGGGAAGGTCAGTGTTAGGACTGGAGAAGAAAACTTTGATTCAATTGATAAAAAGAGATATTAGCTACCGTTTCTATCTGTCACATTGGGGAGAATTTATTGGGGGGATAATATGGAGGCACATGTTTGGTGCCAATGTGCACCTCAAGCCTTGGTCCACATTTCACGACTGTGGGTATTACGGTGAGGGTATCATGGTTGGCCAAGGCAGATATACCTCAATCTGGATGGTTTATTAATAGTCTCCTAGAGTAACTTAGAATGGAAATCTATGCCAGTTCCTACCTGTTGTAGATTTCCATTCTCGCACTGGGATCTCAGCCAGATTTATAAAGAGGCCATTGATGTACTGGTGTTACCACAATTCTCTGCACTTTGTCCAAGACCAGACAATTTAGTCATGCCACTCGACACACTTTTTGTCTGAATCTGTTCATAACAAGCAGGGTTCATAAGAAATTTTTTCCAAAAATTTCAGGGGTTAGCTGAACTTTGGGGAGTTTGTATTTTTTTCTAGAAACAGTGCCACTATTGTCCGTTAACTGTGTGTGGTATTGCAGACCAACTTGAATTACATAAATGAGGATGCGTTGCAGTACCAGGCACCAATCATGGACATAAATGAAAAATTTCTGAAAATTTCTGAAAATCTCTTTAAGCCAAGACCACACGTTGTGAAAAAATGTCTTCTTTTATGCAGATGTTGCTTTTTTTTCCTTAAAAGTAATGGAAATACCAAGGAAAAACTTTAAAAAAAAAGGAAATATTAAATATTTTTGTAAAGATTTTATATATTTTTTTCTAATATTTTTGCTGCTACAGTTGCAAAACTACAACTTACAGCAAAAGGTAAATTTCAATCTCTCCAACTTTTCCATTTAGCGTCTCTCGGACTAAGTTAGCATTGAAAATTGGGTAAAGGTTTATGTCCATTTGTTCCGATGAACAGGACTTCGCATAAGAAGTTTCCAAAATTTGCTTTATATCTTTCAAGTCACATTTAGTTACTCAAGTGGAACTGTTACGAGGGAAGGCAACATCTCAAGGAATTTTGGGCATTGAAAAAATAGACAAGCGTGAAATTGGTGTCCCTGTCAAAATCAACCAATTATGGTGGAATAAGTCTTTTACAGAGGTCAATAGAAATGTTTACTTGGGCTAAGCCGCCTTCACAATAATTGGTCATGATTCTCAGAGGGCTTGACTAGGACGGCAGGAACGTGCTCTGTAACCTACTGTATGATTGACTCTCCGTCTCATAGACCTGGTAAATAAAGTCTAACGTATGCGGGATCCGAACTTGTAGCGCGCTAACCCGAAAACTTGGCAGAGACTAAAACGGCAGCATTACAGGATAAGCTGCCAATATCACTTATGGAAATGTTCCGAGCAGAAGTTATCATGGCGGTCAGGGATGTCTGCACACTTACTGTCATCCTATTGAAGAACACTGCACATTATAAAAATGCTGATGATGGTGGGTTGTATACGACCATTGTGGTGGATATCTGGTCTTTAAACATGGCGGCTGCTCAATATCCATCAGGTCTCCACTCTATTATATAGCAGAAGCTCAGCACTACTACTCATGATCACAGCCATCTACAATCCCGGGCAATAACCTGTTCAAACAGCCGTGGTGTCCCCCCAACCGGTTCCATTTTTCTTCCATTATGGCTCCTACACAGTGAAAGTTACCAGCTCCAAAATAAAATGATTCATTATTTAAAATTGTATTACATGACTATTGTTATTATAGAATTTGATATATACTTTGTTGTATATTTTCTATGAAGTCAATCAATTTCACATTTTTGAAGGAGTTGGAGCATGGATGTGCAAAAATAGAGGAGTTGGAATTGGAGTCGATGCTTTGACCTGCAAACCCTTTGGTAAGCAACATATAGTCAAGAAGGGATTCTATGTGGGAGGTTGTGGCAGAAAAGGGGGCATAGATATCAGATGGAAATGATGGGAAACTTGTGTGCAAAGACATGTTGGGAAGAAGTCTTCATGGTGGCTTGCAGGGGTGTAACCACCAGGGTAGCAGCGGTAGCGGCTGCCACAGGGCCCAGGACACTATAGGGTGTTGGCAGGGAACATAAATAACAGTGTTACTTACCTCTTCTACACTTGGGAAGGCTTTAGGCCTACTTGTTGCCGTCCCAGACATCATGTGCGTCGGGGCTTGTGTCCTTATGCATCGCGACGCAAGCTCAACTCACGTGACATCTGGTCCATCATTGAAGATGGCCAACATCAACAGGGAGTGCGTCGGAGCCCAGGAGAGGTAAGCAAGAGTGTTTGTTATTTTTGTATCCTCCCCTGGGTTTCCTATTATTATACTCTGGGATCTGAAAAGACCCCAGAGTATAATAATTGTTCATGGGTGGGCCTCTATGGGGTATAATACCGTGTGCAAGGGCCACTGTGGGACATAATACTGTGTGAAAGGGCCACTATGGGACATAATACTGTGCATAGAGGCCACTGTGGGGCATAATACTCTGAGCAGGGGCCACTATGGGGCACAATACTGCATGCAAGGGACACTATAGGGCATAATATTGTGCACAGGGGCCACTATGGAGCATAATACTGTGTGCAGAGGCCACTATGGGGAATAACATTGTGTGCAGGGGCCACTATGGGCCTTAATACTGTGCATAGAGGCCACTGTGGGGCATAATACTCTGAGTAGGGGCCACTATGGGGCATAATACTGTGTGCAAGGGCCACTATGGGGCATAATATTGTGCACAGGGGCCACTATGGGGCATAATACTCTGAGCAGGGGCCACTATGGGGCATAATACTGTGTGCAGGGGCCACTATGGGGCATAATAATGTGTGCAGGACTGCAGGAGGGGAAAGGCGGTCAGTCAAGGTCTTTGGGGGTGGAGCCATGCCAGAAGTTCACCACTAGTTAGAGAAGGAAAGGGAAATGCAAATCTTGATAAAATGTGCGGATAGGATGTGGCTGACAGGTGCTATGAGGTTATATGGGGTTGGCCCAAGCCAAGAGCATGTGAGTCTTTATTTTCCCCCCGGCCCTGGTGACCATAGCCTCAAGACTTTCTCCATTTACATCCAGGAACAGTTGAGCATGGAGGACGACTCTCCACCCACTTGGACAATCCCTGTTTTTGAGATAAGACTGCTCATCTAAAGTTCTATCTTAACCATCAAACTAACGTTACCCAAGAACCTCCTTTATGCCTCCTTATATACAGTAGGTAATCTCAGTAATGATCTTGGTGCTAGTAGAGGGCTGGTGAAACTTTGTGTTCGGATTTAACGTCAAGTTATTTGTACCTCTAAGACTTCACTCACACGACCGATTGTGCAACCCAACTGTGTTCCGGTGCTCCGTTCCCTTCTATAACTATCAGAATGGAAAAGCAGGACCCACTCGGGATGAAGCCTAAGTATAGTCTCTACTCCTGTTCTCCTCCATTACGGGGCTCTCCTCTTGTCCAGTTTCAGGCTCTTGGAATAGTCTACCATTGGCTGCTGGTGTAAAGGACGTTACTATAATAGACATATGGCTGCCTACATGCAGATTTGGTATTTGTATATAATTATTAATGTGTCATCCGGTCATCAGTAAATATTCATAAGGAATGATCTCCAGAGAATACGTAGGTAATAACCACCCTGCGATCTGCGCAATCTAATTGGTGTGTGATTGTAGTCTTTAGCAGGCAGGCAATGAGCAGACCAGCTGTTTGGTGCGGCAGTGGGTGGAAAGATTGAGGTGAAGTTCAGCGGCTTGGTAACCAGATCAGGCTCTCGGAAATTGCTTTAATTTTACATTCCAACTGTACGACATGAAAAGCTTTCAAAAAACAATGTTCACAACATAAGCTGGAAGCGAAAAGCTGCCGCCACCCTGCAAATAAGCCAAAAAAAACTAATATCAAGTAAATGCAATTTACTGTGCTGAACTGGCACCTACTATATAATTACCCGACGAGAAAACGACAATAGCAAAACACAGCTGCGGGATGGCCAGACGCGCTACGCTACCAATATGTTAATGGCGGGATTTTTTCCAGTGCTAGAACAATATCTAGGAAGCGGCCCATGTGTCCGCTGAAACGATTGGAAAAGTTACCCATAACTTCCAAAAAGTAAAAACGTATCTGTATCGTGGTATGTAAAAGTTTGGAAATTTTTAATATTTTTGCATAAGTATGACCAGGGGCGTAACTACTGGGGCCCCGAGACATTAATGGGCCCAGCGACAGCCGTTACCGCTGCATTTTTTTTCTTGAATAGTCCGTTTCCTGCGGGAGTAACTCCAGTATGAACCTATATACTTACCCCGCTCCTGCTCACGGCAGCTGACACTTCTTCTTCTGCGGAGTCAGGATTGGTAAGTGAGGCCGCTGGCCCGCGAACCCCACAAACACTGTAGTATAGTATAATGACCGTAGGCCCGTGGGTGGATGGGGGACAAACGAAATGCTGTTACTTAGCTCTCCTGGCTCCAGGAAGGCTTCAGACCTACTTCTATGATGTCCCTGACATAACATGGGCCAGGGCTTGCATCCTTATGTGTCATGATGCAAGCCCAGTTCAAGTGACGTCCCATATGTCATTGAAGATGGCCGACATCAGCACCAGAGCCAGGCAGAGGTAAGTAACAGAGTTTTTTTATGTTTCTATCCTCTCATGGATCTCTGATTATTATACTCTGGGGTCCTAAAAGATCCCAGAGTATAATAATTGTTCATGGGTGTCCACTATGGGACATAATACTGTGTGCAGGGGCCACTATGGGGGATAATACTGTGTGCAGGGGCCACTATGGAGCATAATACTGTGTGCAGGGGCCCCTATGGGGTATAATACTGTGTGCAGGGGCCACTATGGGGGACAATACTGTGTGCAGGGTCCACTATGGGGCATAATACTGTGTGCAGGGGCCACTATGGGGCATAATACTGTGTGCAGGGACCACTATGGGACATAATACTGTGTGCAGGGTCCACTATGGGGCATAATACTGTGTGCAGGGGCCAATATGGGACATAATACTGTGTGCAGGGGCCACTATGGGACATAATACTGTGTGCAGGGGCCAATATGGGACATAATACTGTGTGCAGGGACCACTATGGGACATAATACTGTGTGCAGGGGCCACTATGGGGGATAATACTGTGTGCAGGGGCCACTATGGGACATAATACTGCGTGCAGGGGCCACTATGGGGCATAATACTGTGTGCAGGGTCCACTATGGGACATAATACTGTGTGCAGGGGCCACTATGGGACATAATAATGTGTGCAGGGGCCACTATGGGGGATAATACTGTGTGCAGGGGCCACTATGGGGCATAATACTGTGTGCAGGGGCCACTATGGGGGATAATACTGTGTGCAGGGGCCACTATGGGGTATAATGCTGTGTGCAGGGGCCACTATGGGACATAATACTGTGTGCAGGGGCCACTATGGGACATAATACTGTGTGCAGGGGCCACTATGGGGGACAATACTGTGTGCAGGGTCCACTATGGGGCATAATACTGTGTGCAGGGGCCAATATGGGACATAATACTGTGTGCAGGGACCACTATGGGACATAATACTGTGTGCAGGGTCCACTATGGGGCATAATACTGTGTGCAGGGGCCACTATGGGGGATAATACTGTGTGCAGGGGCCACTATGGGACATAATACTGTGTGCAGGGGCCACTATGGGGCATAATACTGTGTGCAGGGTCCACTATGGGACATAATACTGTGTGCAGGGGCCACTATGGGACATAATAATGTGTGCAGGGGCCACTATGGGGGATAATACTGTGTGCAGGGGCCACTATGGGGCATAATACTGTGTGCAGGGGCCACTATGGGGCATAATACTGTGTGCAGGGGCCACTATGGGGGATAATACTGTGTGCAGGGGCCACTATGGGGTATAATGCTGTGTGCAGGGGCCACTATGGGACATAATACTGTGTGCAGGGGCCACTATGGGACATAATACTGTGTGCATGGGCCACTATGGGGCATAATACTGTGTGAAGGGGCCACTATGGGGTATAGTACTGTGTGCAGGGGCCACTATGGGGGATAATACTGTGTGCAGGGGCCTCTAAGGGACATAATACTGTGTGCAGGGGCCACTATGGGACATAATACTGTGTGCAGGGGCCACTATGGGGCATAATAGTGTGTGCAGCAGCCACTATGGGGGATAAAATTGTGTGCAGGGGCCACTAAGGGGCATAATACTGTGTGAAAGGGCCACTATGGGGCATAATACTGTGTGCAGGGGCCACTATGGGACATAATACTGTGTGCAGGGGCCACTATGGGGCATAATACTGTGTGCAGGGGTCACTATGGGGCATAATAGTGTGTGCAGCAGCCACTATGGGGCATAATACTGTGTGCAGTGGCCACTATGGGGCATAATACTGTTTTTTGGGGGGGGCCACTATGGTGCATAATAGGGTGTGTAGGAATGTGGGGGGGCAATCAGTCAGGGTCTTGGAGGGGGGGGGGGGTTCGGTGGGGGTGAAGTCAGCCGGGGTCTTCAGGGGGCGGCGGTCAGTCAAGGTCTTTGACAGAGGTTGGTCAAAAGTTTGCCACGAGCCCCCACCATTCCTAGTTGCGCCATTGAGTATGACCTAAAGCTCCATCAGATATTCCTATACAAGAACCAAACCAAAGAATGAGTCAAAAGTATTAGGCGTTCGTAGAAAATGATCCAGTGTCACATATCGGTGAGTGGCAAAAGTATGTGAACCTTTGCTTTCTGTATCTGGTAGAACTCTAAATGTTTCCTGTAATTGTCCATGTCTGGAGCTGGGAGAACCTGAGCAGCTCATGGGAGTTAACGCACCGGCATAACAGAGTTGTAACTGTTTAGCATTGGGCTAAAATTCCTCTTTTTGTCCATTCCGAAAAGTTTTTTGGTGGGTTTCCTTCCATAAACTGCTCTTCTCAGATCCTTCCACAACATTTTTATTGGAATAAGATGAGGACTTGGACTTGGCCATTCCAAAACCTTAACTTTATTCTTCTTTAACCCTTTCTGGGTCAAATAACTTTGCGCTTAGGTTCCAGGTCTAGTTGCATGAGCCATATTCTCTTGAGATTCAGCTCAGATGTTCCCGAAATTCTTGTCAAATTTGCTGGTGTAATTCAGAATTCATTGTTCTATCAATAAAAACAAGAGATCTGGCCAAGATGCAGCAAAATAAGCTTATACCATGATACAACCACTGCCGCCATGTTTCACAGATGGTATGAGGTTTTTAGGCTGGAGAGCAATGTTTTCTCCAAACATAATGTTTCTCATATGAAACAAAAAGCTTTATTTCGGTCTCATCAATCCACAAAAACCTTGTTCCAATAGCCTTTTGGCTTGTCTAGGTCATCTTTAGCAAACTGCAGATGGTCAGCAATGTTCTTTTTGGAGGGCCGCGGTATTCTCATTGCAGTCCGGCCATGAATGCCATTGTTTTTAGTGTCCTCCTGATGGTAGACTATGACCATTAGCTAATGTGAGACAGACCTTTACTTGTTTAGAAGTTACCTTGGGTTCCTTCTTGACCTCATGGACTATTATACATCTTACTCTTAGTGTGATCTTTGCTGGTTGGTCTTGAATTTCTCCATTTGCATACAATGGGGAATATTTTTTATCCCATCTATTGCAGTTCTCTAGCATAGATGGGTGAGAATGTGGCATATCTTTGGCAAAAGGCCCATTCTTGCCCCAAAGATTCAATGCATCCCCCTTTGTGTGCCTCGCTCACTTCATTCTGCAAAGAGACAGAAAGATTTGGCAGGAGAGGGATAGGGACAGGAGAAAAATAGGGACTGGAGAGGGATAGGAACTGGAGAGGGATAGGGACAGGAGAGGGATAGGGACTGGAGAGGGATAGGAACTGGAGAGGGATAGGGACAGGAGAGGGATAGGGACAGGATAGGGATAGGAACAGGAGAGGGGTAGGGACTGGAGAGGGATAGGAACTGGAGAGGGATAGGGACAGGAGAGGGATAGGGACTGGAGAGGGATAGGAACTGGAGAGGGATAGGGACAGGAGAGGGATAGGGACAGGATAGGGATAGGGACAGGAGAGGGGTAGGGACTGGAGAGGGATAGGAACTGGAGAGGGATAGGGACAGGAGAGGGATAGAGACTGGAGAGGGATAGGGACTGGAGAGGGATAGGGACAGGAGAGGGATAGGGACAGGAGAAGGATAGGGACTGGAGAGGGATAGCGACAGGAGAGGGATAGGAACTGGTGAGGGATAGGGACTGGAGAGGGATAGGGACAGGAGATGGATAGGGACTGTAGAGGGATAGGGACTGTAGAGGGATAGGGACTGTAGAGGGATAGGGACTGGAGAGGGATAGGGACTGGAGAGGGATAGAGACTGGAGAGGTATAGGGACTGGAGAGGGATAGGGACAGGAGAGGTATAGGGACAGGAGAGGGATAGGGACTGGAGAGGGATAGGGACGGGAGAGGTATAGGGACTGGAGAGGGATAGGGACTGGAGAGGAATAGGGACGGGAGAGGTATAGGGACAGGAGAGGGATAGGGACTGGAGAGGGATAGGGACTGGAGAGGGATAGGGACTGGAGAGGGATAGGGACTCAGGCAGAACAATTTTCTGGTGTGAGTTATGCAGGAAATTGATGCCAGTTCTTGCATCCGTCAGACCCTGTATAAAGTTAGGTGTTCATAGTCTTAATACATTTGCCCCAGTCTGTCTGGCTGTGGATTGGTGGAGTCCAAACTCTTTAGAGATGTCTTTGCAACCTACCATAATGAGCATCAACAACTCCTCTTCTGAGGTCCTCGGATATCTCCTTTGTTGGCGGATAGCAATATATCCTGTCACTAGACGTATTGCAGTACCTGCTTAGATGATACCTGTGACCTTCTTCAGGATAATCCCCTTTTATATACCGGTAGCAACATAGGAATGGCTGATTAACCCTCTCGGAGCCAGTACAAAGCTGGGGAATCGGAATAAACATTGTAACAATTGGAGACAACACGTTGAGGCTCTACACCCGGTAGACTTTTTTCATGAAGTTTTCCCCTCTGTATTATAGTTGTGCTTCCTTATTTTAGGTCATTTTCTATTGTGGCAGATGTAATAGAATAAATGCAGTGATGTTTTGGATCATGCTGATCTTTTCAGACATTTGCTTGATTCTATTATATTAGAGCGCTGTGGCCGTTTGCGGTCACCCTGTCATCCGTAGTTTAGACTTAGTGTAAACTCATTAATCTCGCTAGCTTTACATTCTGACAACCGTCACTGGATCCTCGTCCTCTGCTGGGTAATATGCTATGTGAAATTAAATGTATTCATTCTCCGGCTTTTAATGCATTTTCTCTAGAAATTTACATAATTGTCCCATGGCTTTAAGATTTTACAGCTTTGGATTTGTAATTTAACTATTCCTTTAAATCTACGATCTAAATAGCGTTTAATCCTCCTGAAAGTCTATGCGCATGGCTCAGACACCTACACGGATTAAATATAATACCACACCATAGCTCCATAGTACAGAATGTGGAGATACTCCACCATATGGGCCTATAGATAACATCACACTAAGGTACCTTGGGCACCACTAGAGGACATGATCCTGAGCACGAATCCTCCATCTACTTGCAGCTAATCTTTGTTGTTACTGTCACATATAAAGGATTACTTTGCTCTGAAGTCATCTCCAGATGGGGTTGTTTTCTGCAGGCAATGTGTCCTGAGTTCATTTGGAGATGGGCAAACCTCATGAGATTCTCTTTGCTCAGATTGCCTGCCAATTTTTTTCAAGTTCAGGCCAAATTGCGCAGAGAAGGTGAGGGGACATGATGAGCTCCTTCACCACGTCCAGCACTCCATTGTGGGCACCATTGGTCATCTTCATTCCTCTTCCTCTCTTGGGTGACCTGGGGAACTGCTGAGGTCTGTGATTGTCCCTCAGTGGTCATGTGGGGTGGGATGAAGTCATGGTGCTTGAACCGAAGACTCCAAGGACTACTGGACACCACAAAGGAGCTTGAGAGAGGTGGAGGTGGAATATCAGTTTTTTGCACCTCTCCTAGGCTTCTGCTTATTATATTCTGGGGTATGAAGCGACCCCTGAGTATAAAAATGTCTTGTTCAACTATTTTTGGAAAATTCTATATGAACCCAACTCAGTTTGCGCACCAAAGCCTGGACTCCCCAAACAATCCTCTAGTACCCTGATTATCTGTCAAACCCTGCCATTATATTTCTATAGGCACATTATTTTGGATTCATAACCATACTCTAACAAACCCATGGCAAGCCATATGAAACCCCATCAATGGCAAATGTACCATAGAGGCAAATCATGATACTGTAATGGGGCCTTGGAGAGAGGGGATCTGGCCTTAGTTGGTCCCATTGTTTTTGCTTTTGGATAATGAGTATCTTTAGAGAGGAAGTCCAATGTTGGCATGTACGTGAAGACTTGGCCCAAGGACCATTGAAGTAAAATGGTAGGTCTAATGCTATACTGGCTTAATCCTTATGGAGTCCATTGTGCATTTTCTTGAAGGACTCTCTGCTGACTGCAATATCTCTGGAGAAGGGGGTCAAAGACAGCCATACAGTTAACACTCGTATGCTATACTAGCCTCGCATGCCGTATCCCCATGATAACATGACTTATTTTAACTCATTACATTGAAATGTATTCATAGCACGGGGTAATCTCAGTTGACATATGGTTGCATAGTGACATTAAAGTGAGAATCACAAGAGCAAGTGAAAGAATAAATCAGCATCTCATATAGGAACTTACTCAACTTCTGTGTCATCTTTGGAGTGGAAAAACCAATGTACAGAAGCATAGAGGTAACAGATGTCATGTCATGGGACCTCAAAGATCTTCCAACGTACAGAGAGTCAGTGGTGGTTGTATCATGTAAGTATGGAAGTACATTACCAGTCCTGCGCCTTGTTACTTTTTGTGGACATCTCCTTCTCTTATATAGTACTTAAAGAAATAGGATTATAAAAGTTATTCCATGTAGAAAGGTGGAAGAGGTGGGCTGGGTGGTTATAGTTCATCGTAGAGTTCATCATTCATCGATTCAGTGTAGAGCTACTGACTTTCTGTCCAGAAATTGAGTTTCATGAAGAAAACTTCTTCCAGTAGGTGGTGTTACGACATCTCCTCCTCGAAAACCTCAAAACAGCGTGATGTTGGGACATCAAGGACTCGTGCCCTCATTCTAAAAACTCTGAATTGTTGGGCAATTCCAGATCATTGACTTGAAAGAAGAACTCAAAGGCTAGTGAGAACTATAAGGTCAGAGAGTAGGGAGTTGGGTATTCAAAGTAACCTGACTTTTAGGTATTGTCGGATGAACTTCACGATATTCATCCAGGAGTTTTGTCTTGTGTCAAACTTCTTTGGTCTGTACAGGAACTGTTATTGATATACTCTATTATTCCCTTCAAACAACATAGTATAGTAAGTGGAAGCCAAGGAGAGGTGGGTAAACATAACCAACAGTCTGTATCACCTCTCCCGGGCTTTGTTGGAGTTTCTGGTGTGGATCCTTGTTTTCTTAAGGCCTCTGGAATGATGTGGTTCTAGGTGAAGTCCTGAACCTTGCCTCAGAAGTCACAAGCGTGTGCCGACACCATATTGCATAAGTAACTGGGCCTCAGTGTTCACCCAGGGCTGCTGACATCATTCAGGAGACTGGAAGTGGATGAGGACCTGCATCAGATACCACAGAAGAGCCCAGTAGATATTAGAAAGACTGTTATGTTTACCCATCTCTTCTGGGCCTCGGCTTTTTATATTCTAGGTCCTGTAGAAAACTCAGAGTAAAATAATGGTTCATGAATGGCAAACGCTGAAAGTTTCATATTTGGCCAAACCCAAAATTTTTGGAAAACTCGTAAAGTTTCTGACTCATTACGAACCAGTTTCCTTGAAGATAGAGACAGGTGAACCTCTGAAGATGCATTGCAGCTTCGGACATTTTGGCCCAAAAAATTGCCAAGTTCATCATGAACCAAAGTGAAATTGAGGCAATTCAATGTCATCATGCTTGGCACGCCCCATGTGACCCCAGGGTGTATGACGTCAGAAGAGGACCCAGAGAGAACGCTGCATGCTGCAACATTTGGGTCGAATCTGGTTCTATTAGAAATGGTATGCCCAACTCTCATTGTAAATAACTCCAAGAAATACAACTCTTTTCAGTTGATCAAAGGCTACAAAGACATAATCAGTGTACATCCTCCATCATAAGGACCCCGCCTCACAACATTATTAACCCTTATTAGCTCTGTGCCCCCTCGTTACACCCAACTGGCTCGCTAATAACTTGGCTCTTAACGCCTCCGGCTTGTAGGTCGTCTCCTGATTTCTCGCCATACAATCATATAGATTCCTATTATCAGACATTCTCGTGGTAATTTGTAAAAAGAAAAGGAAGCCGCATGAATCCGAGGACCTTTCGCACACTGATCCCTAAGCGTCCCTCTTTAGCTATCCGAAATGTTGGGAAGTATGGTAATGTAAAACAGTAGACTTTGGAAAAACAATATATTTTCGAAACAATAAAGCGTATCAGCGGTGGCTTCATTTAGGTCTTTCATCTTGATTTGCTTTTTTTTTTCCCCCTCTGCAAGTCATTCTGTAATCAAGATGATGCTAAGTCTGCAATCCATTATTCATGTAGTCACAGACTGGGTGAGAAGACGGAATTTTTTATCTTTTTCTATGCTTGCTTTTAAACTACTGTTTGTAGTTAATTGGTTGCCAGGGTGATGGGAAAGTTTGAGAATTTCATAAATTGCAGCTCTAGAGTGATGTTCCCCTCAAATATCTTCAGCCTTGTGATGTTTTCTCGTAACTGCGCGACATACGGTAGACGCAAAAGTGATGGGTATTAGTGGCGGGGTGGTCCAATGGGATATTTTTGAAATATATCATAGTTATAGTAAATTGTACTTTTTAGACTATAACATTTTTAGACTTGAACATGTCCACGTGCCATTGTAGGCCAGCATGGACAACACATGGATGATAGCCCTGTGCCGCTGTGCCTCCATAGCCCCCATTAAGACCAGGCTGCAAAATGGACAAGGGTAGGGTTTTTTCCTACGGGATCTGTTATGCGTATGGAACGATAGAAGGAATGGGTCAGTGTGCTAGCCAAGAAAAACTCTAGGTGACAATGGACATGGTCATGGACAAGAAGGCTATGTTCACACGGAGGAACTGGGCACTGAATTTGAAAGGGATCCCAACTAAAATTAGCTCCAAATTTCGCTTCAAATCGGCCTCCATTGAAAATGGCAAATTTTTCCTCTAGGTTATTTTATATTGAACGTTAATATTCAAAGCCATCCACAACCTGTCCCCTCCATATATCTCTGACCTCATCTCCCGCTACCTGCCTACACGTAACCTCAGATCCTCCAATGACCTCCTACTCCGCTCTGCTCTCATCCGCTCCTCACACAACCGTCTCCAAGATTTCTCTCGTGCATCCCCCATACTCTGGAACTCCTTACCACGACACATAAGACTGACCCCCACAATCACAGGATTCAAGAAGGCCCTGAAGACTCCCCTATTCAGGAAGGCCTACAACCTCCAATAACACTATCACCGCACCACCATCTGTACAGTCTCCCCCTCTCCTTCTGTCTCTACCCCCTTCCCCCATAGATTGTAAGCCCTCGCGGGCAGGGCCCTCTACCCCACTGTGCCAGCCGATCACTGTTAGTATTATATCTATCTGTATATTCTGTGTATTGTATGTAACCCCCAAATGTAAAGCACCATGGAATTAATATAATAATGTACAGCACCATGGAATTAATATAATAATGTACAGCACCATGGAATTAATAGAATAATGTAAAGCACCATGGAATTAATATAATAATGTACAGCAACATGGAATTAATATAATAATGTACAGCACCATGGAATTAATATAATAATGTACAGCACCATGGAATTAATATAATAATGTACAGCACCATGGAATTAATATAATAATGTACAGCACCATGGAATTAATATAATAATGTACAGCACCATGGAATTAATAGAATAATGTAAAGCACCATGGAATTAATATAATAATGTACAGCAACATGGAATTAATATAATAATGTACAGCACCATGGAATTAATATAATAATGTACAGCACCATGGAATTAATATAATAATATACAGCACCATGGCATTAATATAATAATGTACAGCACCATGGAATTAATATAATAATGTACAGCACTATGGAATTAATAGAATAATGTAAAGCACCATGGAATTAATATAATAATGTACAGCACCATGGAATTAATATAATAATGTACAGCACTATGGAATTAATATAATAATGTACAGAGCACCATGGAATTAATATAATAATGTACAGCACCATGGGATTAATATAATAATATACAGCACTATGGAATTAATATAATAATGTACAGCACTATGGAATTAATATAATAATGTACAGCACCATGGGATTAATATAATAATGTACAGCACCATGGGATTAATATAATAATGTACAGCACCATGGAATTAATATAATAATGTACAGCACCAGGGAATTAATATAATAATGTACAGCACTATGGAATTATATAATAATGTAAAGCACCATGGAATTAATGGTGCTAGATATATAAACAATAATAATAAAATAATAATAATAATAATAATAATAATAATAATAATAATAATAATAATAATAATAATAATAATTGTTTCAGCTAGCAGGCAAAAATTGAGTATTTATGCTTGATTTCAGGGTGATTCTTCCAGATAACTTCCATTATAATGAATCTGAGGCAAAAAAAAATTCCTCCTAGCCGGTGGGAAATTTGCAACTCCACGGAGGTTTCCACAACAGATTCAGAATAATTCAGTTTCCAAGAAAATTTCCTAATTTGTAAAAAATTTCATCCATAATAATTGCTACTCATATTCATCATCATTTTTCGCTATTTTTTGACAGATATGTTCCTAACTCTAGTATTATTTGTGGGCGTGGCTTGCATGTCCTTGAGAAATTAGTCAAATTCAAGAATTGCTTGTCTAAAGGTAAGTTCAAATGAAGTTTTTTGGTCTGGAACCTGAGGTGGAACCTTCAGGCAGATTCCGCAGCAGCAACCTCTGCGCCGGCCCACTCATTTGATCCTAGTCTGGAGGGAGCAGCCGCAACTGTCGGAAGCGTGGCAGGCGGATTTTGGCCCGAGAGTGACACGGGGAGCCAAAATCTGCCCTTCCACCCCCTGTGCGGGCCTAGAGAGTCAAAATAACATATTGGGTGCTGAAACTTGCAAAATAGATTGATCAGGAATGGTGTGGACTAGAGATAAAATTCCAACTACTCCAGAATCGGTAGACCATTGGCTTTTGAAGGATACAACGAGTTGGAGTTGATGAAAGGTCCCCTTTAATAAACTGTGTATGGGACATGTTTATGGGCAGTTACTGTATATGCCCTACATATTGCACCATTCTTCACTTATTATCCTTCATATCCTGAATCTTAGAAGTTCTTCTCGAGAATCAGGTTAAAAGCTACAGAGCTAGCGATATATATTCCCTTCACGAGCGTTCCTCAACGCCGCTATCCCGGCAGGTACTCATTAGAGATCCACCATCTTAGTTCTCTTGCCCCCCGGGGACAACCCTCTCTCTCTATTTATTGCTCAGTAAAAACATACTTAAGAATGCATTGATTTATGTAAGACACAGAAAACTGAAGAATTAAACATTTACAGGCATGAAAAATTAAAGAAGGAGATCTATTCTCCTAATGATTCATTAATACTAATTAGCCTTTTAGTTAATCATTAGGGGTAAACACGTGTCTGCTTTATTTCCATCCATCGCCGGTGAATCTCCGAGGTAAGATGGTAATGTAGATCCCAATGAACATACACATATAAAACTAATCAGCATGATACCCAAGCCGGGGAATAGCGGAATGCATAATTTCCAGTAAATATGAAGACACTGTGGATTTTTTATGACTTGCATTCTCAAGGTTCATCCGATGTGATTTCCATACTGATACAGAAATATCCACTCTCCGGCCCCGATTCACCTCCTTCATGTTCTATGGCGTAATAACTATGTATCACATAGGATTTAATTCGCGTTTTATGATAATAGGAAAATTCTAAGTCGTTGTCGTCGTTAAACATAAAATGATCAAGTGTGTAAATATTCACTGAACCGTTCCGATGACATCATGGGTGGAGTTGACGCCGGGGCTTAGACATTACTCAGTCGTGTGCTGTCAAGGTAAATTCTACAAACGGATTCGCTTTCATTACTTTCTCGCTCGACATAATTGGACGTATGAAGTGTTCGCGCCCTACTCGATGACGTCATCAGACTGACATTGGGATTCAGAGATGGAAAAAAAAATTTGTTTCTTATCGAGAAATTTTACAGAATATGATAATACACACAATGAAAAAATTAGGAAATGTCAGATTGCTGTGAAACTGGTTAAAGTATTTGTAGTTTCCCCTCTCTGCTATGATCATTTTAATTTTGTATTATGTCGTTGGGGGCGGGCCTGATGTGGGCGTCGTATTGGCGTATTGTTTTTTTAAATTATTTTACTTTAATTTTTAATATTTTACCGTATATACTTGAGTATAAGCCGACCCGAATATAAGTCGAGGCCCCTAATTTTACCACCAAAAACTGGGAAAACTTATTGACTCGAGTATAAGCCAAGGGGGGGGAAATGCAGCGGCTACTGGAAAATTTCAAAAATTAAAATGGTCAGAGTTTTTGGGTGCAGTAGTTGCTGGGGAAGGGGAGGGGGTGTTTTGGTTGTCTGTCTGCCCCTTCCCTGAGCTTGAGGACTGTTTTTTCCCCCCACTTGGAATTCAGCCTGGCTGACTATAGGGGATCTGCAATGCTCCTATTAACCCCTTCCTGATGGAACAGGAGCACTGCAGATCCCCTATATTCAGTAGACCGGGCACTGTCAGACAGAGGGATACCTAATGTATTTGTGTCTCATAGTAATTTTCTACTTTTGTATGTATTCTAGGGAAAGGAGGGATTTACAACTTTTTTAAAAAAAATTTCAAAGCTTATTTTTTTCCCCACTATTTTATGGGAGATTCTATACATTGATATTGCGACTGGTCATAGACCCCCCCCCCTCCTAAAAAAATAAAAATAAATAAATAAATAAAAATAATGTGCTGAAAAATTCGGCTTATACTCGAGTATATACGGTATATTTATTTTTTTATTTTACTTTTTATTTTTACTTTATGTCCCCATAAGATCATATCAGACCTGTGGGGCATTTAAACAGTATTCTTTTTGGTGGGTGGCTGATTTCCCCCATAACTAGCCCCAGTTACAGGAGAAATACAGCCTTCTGCCCACAGCTGCTGAGATGATCTGGGTCCCCTAGGACCCGGTAGCTCTAATAGTCTCTAACCTCGGTGGACTGCCAGGTCAGAAGGGAGCCACTTTATGCTGTATATACAGCACTCATTGAACGCCATGTATACAGGGATCAGGACGGCAGGGACAGTAATAGACCATCCCTGACTTCTCTAGTGGAGCTTTGGTTGTAGTAACAATCTTGTGCAGCTTCGGATTTACAGGCCCGTCCTTGCAGAGTCAAGAGTGGACGGTTCAGACGTGTATAGTCTATGGGCGGTCTGGACTGGTTAATGGGAAAACGCTACTACCTGGTCCTATGTAAAAAGCAATTGTAATAACTGGTTGCGCCACCCTTGTGGTTACCACTGCAATCATGTGTTTACAATAACTGGCGATGAGTCTTTCACATCTCTGGGGAAGGATTTTGGCCCCTCTTCTCTGCAGAATTCTTTTTATTCATGTTGGAGCATGAACGGCCTGTTTAAAAAACCAGCCACATCATCTCCATCGTATTTAAGAGATGGCTGACTGGTAGGCACGCCAGTAGGATGCACGCGAAAACATATTGTACAGTTGACAGACATCAGGAGGGGGTACATTGTTGGACGGAAAGAAGCAGGATAGTCTTTTGACAAATTGTCTGCCATCTAGGCTGCTCTGTCCTAGCTGTTAGGAGGTGTTAGGAATGGTGGTTACATAAAGTAACAGGATCCAGATGGCCCAGACTCTCCATGAGTAGAAACGGTTGTTTGATCTGCCAACAAGCTTAAGCAAAAAATCCCCTACACAACCCCCACCACCGACAGTTTCCTTGTCCACCATCCAGGCACAGGTGGCTTCATTACATCCCTGGACCATTTCCAGGAACATAGCAGAAGAAAAATTTGGTGTCACAATGCACATGTGCACAGTGTACATGTCTTGCCATTGACAGCCAGTCACTGTTGCCTTTGTTTTCAGTTATTTCATGAACAAGAAACCTGGATCGCTACAGACTGAAACCAGATTCTATTTGGGATCTGAAGATAGAGATAGTCAAGTATGGAGGCCATGTGGTGAGGATTCAATTCTACCTTTCCTGTGAAGCAACTCGCTGCCCCTGCTAGTGTTATGATCTGGGGAGACATCACATGTGACACTTGGTCACCATAGTAGGGATATAAGGAACTCAATCTGCATTCTTTAGACCAGTGACGTAACACGTGTCTGGGCATGGGTTCAAACTTTCATCTGGGCCCCTCCCCAGCACCCCATTTCCCCCCCCCCAGTACCCCAACACTGTATTATATGCCCAGCAGTGGCCCCCACACCAACAGTATTTCATGCCCACCAGTGGCTCCCCCCACAGTATTACATACCCACTAGTGGCCTCCCCACAGTATTACATGCCCACCAGTGGCCTCCCCACAGTATTACATGCCCACCAGTGGCCTCCCCACAGTATTACATGCCCACCAGTGGCCTCCGCGCAGTATTTCATGCCAACCAGTGGCTCCCCCCACAGTATTACATGTCCACCAATGGCCTCCCCACAGTATTAAATGCCCACCAGTGTCGCCCCCCCCCCCTAGTATTACATGCCCGCCCTCACAGTGTTATATGCCCAGCAATGTCCCCCGCCTCCCACACAGTATTATATGCTCCCAACAGACCCACTCCACTCCGGTGCTGTTATTATACTCTGGGGTCTCCTCAGACCCCAGAGTATAATAATCAGAGGCCCAGGGAAGGTGACTAAAAATAACAAACACAATAACGCCTCACCTTTCCTGGGCATCCCGGCTCCGGCTGTCTGCAGCATCTTTGGCCATCTTCCCAAAATCCATGCTGTGGCCTGTGATTAGTCCTCAGTGGTCACCTGGGGGCGCACTGACGTCATTACACTGCCGCGGCCCATGAGACTACTGGGGCCTAATCACAGGCCTCAGTCACGAGACGGAAGAGCGGCGGAGAGGATGCTGAGCCCAGGAGAGGTGAGTATAACTATTTATTATAGCAGTTGGGGAACCAGGCTTTCCCTGCCCGCTGTCATAGTTGAGCCCCAGCCATCTTTTTGCGACCACGATTGTTACGTCCCTGTTTAGATATAACTTGATCTTGATCGTTACAAGAATATCCAACTGATCCTACCTGCTCCACTAGAGAGCCACAGCAAGCTCCATATGAAGGAACATGTGTTCTCTGTTATATAAGGCTTGACTTTTTGAATGTGTAGCCTTTATTTGGTAACCACACATAAAATATTTTTGAGTATTATGTATAAGAATATAAGGAAAAAGTTTGTTTTTGTACCGTGTTAGCCAGTGGGTAGGAAATATAAAAATAAAAAACTTGAAAGTCTTCAGTAGAGATGAACGAACAGTAAAATGTCCGAGGTTCGATATTCGTTTCGAGTAGCCCCTCAATATTCGACTACTCGAATCGAATATCGAACCCTATTATAGTCTATGGGGGAAATGCTCATTTCAGGGGTAGGCAACATTCGATCAAATTATACTTACCAAGTCCACGAGTGAGGGTCGGGCTGGATCCTCCGAGAAGTCTTCTCCGTGCAGCTTCCCCGCGGCATCTTCCGGCTCTTCATTCACTCTGCCAGGCACTGGGGCTGGGTAGAGCCGACTGCGCATGCCCGCACTACAAGCGGACATGCGCAGTCGGCTCTGCCCAGGCCCGATGCCTGGCAGAGTGAATGAAAAGCCGGAAGATGCCGCGGGGAAGCTGCACGGAGAAGACTTCTAAAGGTAGGAGAAGAACCAGCGTTGATTGGCCGACTGTATAGCATTCAGTCAATCAATGCTGGTTCTGCATCGAACTTTTACATTCGAACAGTGAGTGGTACTCGATCGAGTACGAGTATTTCGAATACTGTAGTATTCGATCGAATATCTACTCGATCGAGTACTACTCACTCATCTCTAGTCTTCAGTAGTTGATACCTTAATAGCTAACTCATAATGATGACAGATTACAACGTTTCGAAGCTCTCGGCTTCTTCTTCAGGTATATCTAAAAACACTTTCTGAAGGCTGCATATTTATGTACAGAGGGACACATAGGGTTAGAATTCTAGGGGGGAGGTGGGAATTCTAACCCTATGTGTCCCTCTGTACATAAATATGCAGCCTTCAGAAAGTGTTTTTAGATATACCTGAGGAAGAAGCCGAGAGCTTCGAAACGTTGTAATCTGTCATCATGATGAGTTAGCCATTATAAAAGGTATCAACTACTGAAGACTTTCAAGTTTTTTATTTGTGTAAGAATATAAGTTAGAAGAAAGTAAAAGTTTTAACAAACAGTTCCAAAATAGTTTTATACGTTGCGCAGATATGTAGGACATCACCAATTCCATTTAGAGTCTACACTACCGGCACAGAGTCTGTAGTGTCCTCACATGGTGAGTATAACATTTATCCATTCTTTCAACTTTTTGTCTTGACTGAACTGTCCGATGCTAACAAGGAGAGTCTTGCTGCCCTTGGTTGGCCTTTACCAGTAAGATTAGTGATGATACATTCAGGCTGTTCTGAGGTTCTTCAGTAGGTCATATTTCGTGAGTAATATTTATTAGACATCTCAAGGCTTACTTCATCCGTGAGGATTTTTCATGTCATTGTTAGTAAATTAGTAATAGATGTATCTACTGATTTTTGTTCTTATGCGTTTCTCGCTTTCTGTTCCTCATGTTCTCTTGTACTGATCTATAATGTTCACGCGTTCTGCACTCACTGCCTTGTCTTTTCTATATTCCTGTACATTTCTACGTAGTTGAGAGTCTTATTCACGTCTAAAATTAGGTGTGTATGTATTGGGGAAAAGGTTGGTCTCCTTAGATTGTAAACTTAAGTGGGAGCTGTAGTGGCCGTACAGGGTCTCTGCTCAAGAGTGGAGGCCATTTCATTGGGAATGGTGTTTATTCTGCTGTTTAATGTTTCCTTATTGCTTTCCCAGATGAGTTGTGGAATATATTGTGTGCGAATAGCTTTTCGTTATGTTTTGCTTTCTTAGGGATAGTTCACATGGGGGGGGGGGGGGCGGGCGGTGAGGCATTTTGGCACCGAGAGTGAGGGGAGCCGCGTCACTCTCGGGTCAAAACCCGCCTGCCACGACTGTCGCGGTCGTGGTTTCCCCCTCCGGAGTCGGCTCAAATGAATGGACCAACTCCAGAGATTACTGCCGCCAGGCGGACACCGTGTCTCGGCGAGCCGCAGAAGCCGCCTGAAGAAAGGGCAGCTCGCTTCTCTTTTCTGCTAGCCGCCACATGCCACTAGCAGAAAAAAGAACGCTAGAGGTCTCCATAGACCACCATAGTGAGGGGGCGGTTTATGACGTGGATTACTCGCCATAATCCGCCCCCTCTGTGCCCATGTGAATGGACCCTTATAGTTGCCAGGTAGAGATGAGTGAGTTTAGTAATAAATTTTCCAAAAAATGTTGGTCATATCAAATATTTGGGGGATAAATGCCACAGTTTGTCAAATATATCCAAACACAAGCCTCAAATGTCCAACAAGAGACCGGCAGAGGCCGAAAAAGGACTGAAGATTCTTGAGAACACGATGAAGCAAATGAACATCCCCACTATGAGGAATGGAGGGGGCATAGAGGATTGGAAGGCTTACCTCTTTGGAGAAATAGCAATACCCCGTCATCAACGGAGGCAGTGACTCACAAGGTGATGAACAGTTTGGTTTAGGTGACCCTAACCTATCTATCTGTGGCGATGGGTTGATATGACCTTTCACCAACTCCACCAACTCCAGGTCTTAGCAGCTCTTAATAGGTGTTGCTCCACTAATTTTTTTTTGGCTCCCACCAATCCTGAGCAAGCAGTTCAGTCAGTTTTGAACCATAATATGTTACCTAGACTTTCTAATGTCGGGTGGGAAGAGCTCAGAATCATAACCCTCGCACCTCCTGGCAGTACAGTATCAAGCACCAAAACTGACTGCACTTATTACTCAGGCATGATAAAATTCCAATGGTGCCAGAATTAGCAGATTAGCAGATCTATTAGATGATGTAAAGAATTGGAATTTTTGGAGGTGGGGAAAGGCTCTCTTTAAGTTGTATATCGGAGTCGCCATATGGAGGAATCTCGAAAACTAATGAAGGAATTATAGACGGACTAAACCATCTAACTGTGCAATATTTTGCTACAATTGATTTTAATAAAATATGGAGTTGTCTAGAACATTTCTCCCGTTTTGGATCCAGTCCATGCTCTATGTGCTAACATTCATTTATCTCGGAGTAATGATTAATTTCCTTTCATGAGCAGCTATGCCGGCTTTATTTCCTTGTCTTATGCCTGATTTTATATTGTGAATTTTAAATAGCTGACACAACATTGCAATTAGTTAATTGGCTTCCTTAATTACGGCATGTCTGAGGCATAAACTTCCTTCTTGTTTTTCCACACCATTTGGAAAAGTTGACGCAAAACAACACATAACAGTAAATAAGAAAAGTACTGTCATTAAGATAAATCAAAAAGCTTTTATGTAATGATGTAAAATAAGCTGAAATGTTATTAAAATGGGGGGAAAAAAGCAAAAAAATAAACATAGGAAAAAGGAGAAGGAAGCGTCAGAAAGTCTGTTAAAGTGCTTTCATTAGCGCCAATCAGGAGAATATCGAGATGTATGTGATATTTATGGCGTTTTACTTATAGTTTATATTTCTCGATATTTTTTTATACTTCTTTGCATTAATATTTATATTTGTTACATTAAAAAGTTAAGTAGACCACAGCAACTCATCCGTAAGATGTCAAACTATGTAAAGTTAAAAAAGAGGGGGCGCCGAGTGACGAAAAGTCGCCAACGCTCTGCTGATTAAATAACTGCTAAGTGTCCTCGGGGATTAACATCGGCACAGAAATTGTTACCGCAACCGGCATCTTTATGCTATGGGTTCCCACGGCCAAGCCAAAGCACAATGCCTCGGATGAAGGGGTGTAAAACACACCAACCATTGGATGGAGGGGTATAAAAGATAACACCAATCATTGGAGGGAGGGGTATAAAAGACAACACCAACCATTGGATGGAGGGGTATAAAACACAACACAAACCATTGGAGGGAGGGGTATAAAACACAACACCAACCATTGGATGGAGGGGTATAAAACACAACACAAACCATTGGAGGGAGGGGTACAAAACACAACACCAACCATTGGATGGAGGGGTATAAAACACAACACAAACCATTGGAGGGAGGGGTATAAAACACAACACCAACCATTGGATGGAGGGGTATAAAACACAACACAAACCATTGGAGGGAGGGGTACAAAACACAACACCAACCATTGGATGGAGGGGTATAAAACACAACACAAACCATTGGAGGGAGGGGTATAAAACACAACACCAACCATTGGAGGGAGGGGTATAAAACACAACACCAACCATTGGATGCAGTGGTACAAAACACAACACCAACCATTAGATGGAGGTGTATAAAACACAACACCAACCATTGGAGGGAGGGGTATAAAAGACAACACCAACCATTGGATGGAGGGGTATAAAACACAACACCAACCATTGGATGGAGGAGTATAAAAGACAACACCAACCATTGGATGGAGGGGTATAAAAGACAACACCAACCATTGGATGGAGGGGTATAAAAGACAACACCAACCATTGGATAGAGGGGTATAAAACACAACACCAACCATTGGATGGAGGGGTATAAAACACAACACCAACCATTGGTTGGAGGGGTACAAAACACAACACCAACCATTGGTTGGAGGGGTATAAAACACAACACCAATCATTGGATAGAGGGGTATAAAATACAAAAACAACCATTAGCCGGAGGGGTATAAAACACAACACCAACCATTGGATGAAGGACTATAAAATACAACACCAACCATTGGATGGAGGGGTACAAAAGACAACACCAACCATTGGAGGGAGGGATATAAAATACAACACCAAACATTAGATGGAGGGGTATAAAAGACAACACCAACCATTGGATGGAGAGGTACAAAAGACAACACCAACCATTGGATGGAGGGGTACAAAACACAACACCAACCATTGGTTGGAGGGGTATAAAATACAACACCAAACATTAGATGGAGGGGTATAAAACACAACATCAACCATTAGATGAAGGAGTATAAAACACACCAAACATTGAATGGAGGCTACCACTGGACCCTGGAACAATAGTTTTCATCTTGGATCAGATACTTAGTACAAACATTTTTTTCATTCCCCTACCTAACACAAGGGGGGTTGTCCCTTACACAAAATATACACCATGTACCTAATGTGCGACTACTACCATTACATTAAGCAGTGATTAGTTTATGGAGAGAAAGGGTCACTAGGAATTTTTCCAACATTTTGGTTTCAGTCCAAAATTGTCGGGGTTCGTCACCGAAAAACCACTTTTAATCTCTGGGGTCTCTTGAGACTCCAGAGCCTCTCCTGAGATCCATCATGGTGTCTGGTGTGGTTTAGCCCTCCTGAATAATGTCAGTGTCTCCAGAAGGAGAGGTGAGTAAGACTGTTTACTATGTTTACTCACCTCCCCTAGGTGTCTGTTTATTATAATCTGGGGCCTGACAAGATCCTGTAGTATTACAATTACACTGCAACTTTTTGTTCTTTTAGTTATTAATATTTTTTGTATGCTGCATCTTTTTAAAATGATTATTGTTGGAATATTATTATTATTATTTATATTATTATTATTTATATTATTATTATTATTATTATTATTATTATTATTATTATTATTATCACTATTATTATTATTATTATTATTATTATTATTGTTCTTGCACACCATTACATATCTTTTATTTTCCACTTTTTCTGCTTTTATTAAACCCCTTTCTCATTCAGCACTTCTTCCCTCTCAGACTTTTGTTGTCAGGCTGTTTTATTACAGAATAAATTCTTCCTCTTCTTTCGGTAGATTGAGAGATCGCATCTTATTTACATATCTGAGAAAAATAAATCAATGAGCCAAATAGAAAAAAAATGTAATCAATGTTTAGAGCCCAATTTATATTCACAAATCTGTTTTATGGAAATTATATTTGATTCTTTATGTTGAATCCTAAATTATTTAACAGGTAAAGGTTAAACAGGTCCTTGGGATTGAATATTAATATAATGGTGGTGGCCCGAACTTTGGCACCCCACACATCATTTGTCTGATAAGGTTACATCACTTGGATAAGTTCTGCAGTCTCTTCATTGTTTACCAGGCACTGTGTCATGTACTTTGTCTGGGTAATGTTCTACGTCCAGGTGAATGGGACAAAGCTACTTGTAATTCCCGATACATCCACATGGGCACGAACGATTCATGCGGACAGGGCGTGGCAAGCCCACAGACCCCATTATAGTCTATGGGGCCCGTGCGCTTGAACTGCACAGCTCTTGCAGTTGCACTTGTGTTCCGTCCATAGGGGTCCTCATGCGGACCCTTACGGATGGAACACATCAGCATGTGTGAACCGGGCATTAGCCTAAGGCTGAGGCCCTACGTTGTGGAAACTCAAATTTTTTTGTTGCAGATTTTGCTGAGGTTTTTTGAGACAAAGCCAAGAGTGTGTAGAAAAGGAACGGGAAATTATAGGAAGTTCTCCCTTCTGTTCAATCCGCTCCTGGCTTTAGCTTCAAAAACCGCAACAAAATCTGCAACAAAAAAAGCTGTGTTTCTGCAACGAGGGGCCTCAGCCTAAAAATAACTTTAAAGGGATCTTATCATTCAAATGCATTTTTTTATGACTAACACGTAGGAATACCCTTGAGAAAGGTTATTCTTCTCCTACCTTTCGTTGTCTTCTCCGCACCGCAATTCACCTGAAATCCCGTTTTTTGTCGATATGCAAATGAGTTCTCTCGCAGCACTGGGGGTGGGCCCCAGCACTCAAACAGCACTGGGGGCATCCCCAATTCTGCAAGAGAACTCCCTTCAGCACCGCCTCCATCTTCGTCAACAACAGCCTCTTCATCTTCTTCTTCCGGGCACGGTGGGTCAAAATTCAACGCATGTTCAAGTTGGTTCTGCCAGCGGGCCTTGGGCAGAGCCGACTTCATATGCGGGCGGCCATTTTTTGTGGTCACTTACGCGAGCGGGCGTAAGAACTCCATAGAGGAGCATACTGGGGCCACACGATGGCTCAGTGGTTAGCACTGCAGCCTTGCAGCACTGGAGTCCTGGTGTTCAAATCCCGCCATGGGCAAAAAACCATCTGCAAGGAGTTTATATGTTCTCCCCGTGTTTGCATGGAGTTCCATCCCATAGTCCAAAAAAGACATACTGTTAGGGAAAAAATGTACATTGTGAGCTCTATGTGGGGCTCACAATCTACATTAAAAAAAAAAAAAAAGAACTACAGGAGCATACTGCGCTTGCTCTCGTAAGCGGCCACAAAAAAATGGCCGCCCGCATGTGAAGTCGGCTCTACTAAGGCCTGACTTGCGCATGTGTTGAATCCTGACCACCGCGCGCTGGAAGAAGAAGATGAAAAGGCTGTTGCTGAGAAAGATGGGGGTGGCGCTGGACAGAGTTCTCTCGCAGCATTGGGGACGCCCCCAGTGCTGCTTGAGTGCTAGGGAACGCCCCCAATGCTGCGAGAGAACTTATTTGCATACTGACAAAAAACAGGATTCCAGGCCAACGGCGGTGCGGAGAAGACAAAGAAAGGTAGGAGAAGAATAGCCTTTCTTAAGGCTATTCCTACGTGTTAGTCATAAAAAATTTTGTTTGAATGATAGGATCCCTTTAAGAGTTAAAGTATTAGCCCATAATTTAATTACTTTTCTCCAAATCACTAAACATTTTTTTTTAAACATGATCAAAAAATTTTATTATTTTTTTTATTTCTGTGGAATTTTTTTTCCGATTTTCCTTTTTCCCCCTTTTTTAATTTTTTTTTTCCCATTATGTACAATGAAACAAAGGAAAAGCAGACATTGTGATTCAGCCGAGTCCAGAAATGTGCCAACATGCCTGCCCGGAGTATCTGTGCGGAATACATTCTTTTCGATGAAGTCAGGGGTTTTAAGTAATCATATGCAAATTAGTACTTAGGGTGCTTACATTTTTTGATTCAGCTTGCACGTGCACCGAGGTAATTGTAGCATTAAATCTGTGCTGTGAGGGGTTTTTATTCATACGTCAATTATGCTTTCGCTGTGTATTTGTCATGTTATGAATTGGCCAGAGCTGCTGCGGAAAAACGAGGGAAGGAAAGACAGGTTATATTCACCCAATCTCATTCTCTACTTGTAAGCGGTTACATAATACAAGTATGAATGTGTAGGTGGAATGTCAGCTCGTAGACCGAGAATCCGTACAGAATGGGGGACTGTTTCATGCTACTGACCCATTTGCAATGTCAAAAGTTGGAAACTATGGAGAGATTCGAATAGAGAACTTTTTGGATATATGCTTTAGGCCATGCCATCCCTACTCCTACATAATAATGATCGTATATTTCCCTCATGTACCGTATATACTCGAGTATAAGCCAGGGGGCTTTTACCGACGTCAAAGACCTCAACCGGCCCCCTCCTCCACACTCTATTATGTCCCTTAGTGACCCCTGCACACAGTATTATGCCCCATAGTGGCCCCTGCACACAGTATTATCCCCCATAGTGGCCCCTGCACACAGTATTATCCCCCATAGTGGCCCCTGCATACAGTATTATTCCCCATAGTGGCCCCTGCACACAGTATTATCCCCCATAGTGGCCCCTGCACACAGTATTATGCCCCATAGTGGCCCCTGCACACAGTATTATGTCCCATAGTGGCCACTGCACACAGTATTATCCCCCATAGTGGCCCCTGCACACAGTATTATGCCCCATACTGGCCCCTGCACACAGTATTATACCTCATAGTGGCCCCTGCACACAGTATTATATCCCATAGTGGCCCCTGCACACAGTATTATCCCCCATAGTGGCCCCTGCACACAGTATTATGTCCCATAGTGGCCCCTGCACACAGTATTATCCCCCATAGTGGCCCCTGCACACAGTATTATCCCCCATAGTGGCCCCTGCACACAGTATTATACCTCATAGTGGCCCCTGCACACAGTATTATTTCCCATAGTGCTCCTTGCACACAGTATTATGTCCCATAGTGGCCCCTGCACACAGTATTATCCCCCATAGTGGCCCCTGCACACAGTATTATGCCCCATAGTGGCCCCTGCACACAGTATTATCCCCCATAGTGGCCCCTGCACACAGTATTATACCTCATAGTGGCCCCTGCACACAGTATTATTTCCCATAGTGCTCCCTGCACACAGTATTATACCCCATAGTGGCCCCTGCACACAGTATTATGTCCCATAGTGGACACCCATAAATAATTATTATACTCTGGGGTCTCTTCAGACTCCAGAGTATAATAATCGGAGACCTGGGGGAATAAAAACATAAAAAATTACTGTTTCTTACCTGTCCCCGGCTCCTACGCTGTCTTCTCTGCTGCCGTCCTTCTGAAATGATGTTAGACGTCACATGACCAGGGACGCAGGCCGGGTTCATGTGACGTCAGAGACGTCAGAAAGGACGTCAGGAAGGAGGCCTGGCAGGATCATGGACAGGTAAGTAACAGTGTTTTTTTACGTTCCCTTACCTCTCCCGGTCCGCCGATCATTATACTCGGGGGTCTGCAAATACCCCCGAGTATAATGATAGTATTTGTGGGGCCCATGGTGTTACTTGCCGATCCCGGCCCAGCCAGGATCGGCAAGTGAATAGGGTCCATAACGGCCTATTAAAAAAAAACAAAAAACGCAGCGGTAGCAGCTGTCTCCGGGCCCCCTAATGGCCCGGCCCTGTGGCAGCTGCCTCCGCTGCCTCTACGGTAGTTATGCCCCTGCCTAGAATACATACAAAAGTAGAAAATGACTGTGACACAAATACACATTAGGTATCCCTGTGTCTACTGACTATAGGGGATCTGCAGTGCTCCTGTCCGTCGGTAAGGGGTTAATAGGAGCACTGCAGATCCCCTATAGTCAGCCAGGCTGAATTCCAAGTGGGGGAAGAAAAAACAGTCCTCAAGCTCAGGGAAGGGGCAGACAGACAACCAAAACACCCCCTCCCCTTCCCCCGCACCCAGCAACTACTGCACCCAAAAACTCCGACCATTTTAATTTTTGAAATGTTCCAGTAGCTGCTGCATTTCCCCCCCTCGGCTTATACTCGAGTCAATAAGTTTTCCCAGTTTTTTTGTGGTAAAATTAGGGGCCTCGGCTTATACTCGGGTCGGCTTATACTCGAGTATATACAGTAATCTCCAATGTGTTTTTTAGAAAAAAAAAAAAATCACCATTCTGATTGTATCATGAGATTATTATTCCACTTTTGTGATTTGGTTTGTTTTTTGCTAGGGACTTTTTTGCAATAAATTTGTTAAACTGTCTCATGCTGGTTCATACATTTAGTACTGTACAATTCTCTAGGGCCTAAGCTTTTCAGACTTGGTTGTCCCCGGAAAGAAAAAAATAATAGGGGCAACTCTACCAAATAATTTTTACAAAAAAAAACAAACAAATGTTCTAAGGGGGCAGATTCCAAACTGGAGTGTCAGGGTCCTCTGGTGGGTATCCCTATTTGTTGCTGTTTTAGTTGGGAGGTTGACAGAGTTGTGTTTTTTAAGGCCAAAAACATATACAAAATGCAAAAAAATATAATTGACCAATACGTCCCTTAATGGTTATAGTACGGCGGGTGTATGAGATATTTAAAAATGGCGGCTACTCAGGCGATGAGCAGCTGTCATTGCATTGTATTATACAGAAGAGATCTGGTGTAAAGGGCATTAAGGCCCCGACACCATGGTCAAAGCTGACCAAGGCCCCATGTACCCAGTGGTGCATGAGAGCTGCCATTTTGGGGAGGATCACCGGTTCCCAGAAAGAAATCCTATTGAAGGTTTTCAGTCTTGTCTGGTATTATCTTCCATTACCGACATTGCAATGCACTTATTCCCTTTCCCTAGAACACATATACAAGTAAAAAAAAAAAAAATGAAATACATTAGGTAACCTTGTTTCCTGAAAACACCAAATCTTATTTAAAAAAAAAATTTCCCATATGGTGACGCTATAGTGGGAAAAAACCCCAAGAGAACTGCCATTTTTTCACTATTTTGCCTCGATTAAAAATTTGAATTAAAAGCCACCAAAGCAATAGAAATTCCCCAAAATAGTATAACTAAAAAGTGCAGCTGGTCCCACAAAAAAAGACCCCCTATATATCCCCTATTATACAGAAATATATAACGTTTTGTGCCTTATCTACATAGCTGTGATCATCAGTGTGCTGCAAATGAGGTGACTGCTGCAAAAGTATCACCTACAGAAAACAGGAAGTGCCATCATATTATATGGCTCAGTGGCCAGACTCGGTACTGCAGGATGTTTTCTTTTTTCTTTTTTTAAATATAGACAAGGAAAACTTTTTACAAATTTCACCAAAAATTCTTTAAAATATGTTTAGCATAAAACTTGATTAAAAAAAAAAAATAGGTCATTTCATGGCAGCACATTCTCTTTAAGGGGGCAGTGTCAACCATAGCAATCTATTTATTTTTCTCACTTATATGGCGCCATCATATTCCAGAGATGTTGTCAGCAGTGTCCCATATAAGGTTCACAATCTGAATTCCCTATCTGTAAGGATTGGAGTCAGGGTCAGGCAGTGCAAAGTGACACAGCTGGGAAAGCAACACTGTGCAGCTAATGACAAAAGGGGTCGCAGGCCCTGCGGCTATAACTATGCTGTAATATCTGAGATGAGGCAGACCCATGCACTTCCTAATTGAAGTGCGCCTACCACGACTCCTTACGCTTCTATCCCGGCGGCTAGAATAAGGGAAGAGGAGGCCCTGAAAGTCCTAGGGACTGGAGTCACGGGGTCACACCTAAACAGAAAGCACAGTGTAACTGCAATGCAAAACAAAAGACTAAACAGCATGGAACCAGGGAGGACCACAAGTCCCAGCAAGATACAGAAGAGAAGGCGAGGTCAGACGAGCAAGAGGTCGAGCCAGGAGGTATAATAAAGGTACCAAATCAAAAGACAAGGGAGAGTCAAAAATACAAGCCGGGTCTAAAAACCAAGAAACATATGGAAAACAAACAGACAGGAATCTGACTGAGCAGGGGGACCAGGAAACCCAAGTGAATGGCTGGCAAGGATCCATGCCTGGGTGGGGATTAAATAGCAGCAGAGAACACACCTGATGGCTAATGACATGGAGACTGAAGGCAAGGAAAAGATTAACCCTTAATGACCTAAGCACACCCAATAGAACTCCTAACACGTCTCCCAGGGAGACGCCGCGCAGCAAGGAGACCGCGGCGACTCCGTATCCTGACACTATCATTGTGTGTGTGTGTGTGTGTGTGGGGGTAACCAGCGCCGCACCTCTCATGAGGCGACCTGAAGTGACCGCTTCAGGCGGTGCTATGCCGGGGCCCCGGGGGGGGGGGGGGGGGGGGGTGTCATTTTTGCTGACCTAAGCCAGTGCAGGACAAGCACTCCTGGACTGGCTTAGCGTCACCTTCTCGGCAGCCCGGCATGGGAAGCGAGTGGTGGATTGGGGAGGCCCTGTGGACGCAGCACTAATCCAGCGGCCGCCCCTCACGCCTAGCAGAGAGCAGGTCCTCTCCCTTGCTGCTCTCTGCCTGCTAACGTCACCGGCTCCGCCCCGCCCCCTCCACTCGGCCTCACCCCTCTGCTCGGCTCCGCCCCTCGCTCCGCCCCCTCCTCCTGGGGGGGGGGCAGCTTTCTGACGTCCGCCTCAGGCGGCACAAAGCCTAGGTTCACCTCTGGGGAGAATGCATGCAAAAATAGAGACCGTAACAATACAACACCCATCTTGCTCCTGTGACCCATAGAAATGATCTGATTTTGCCTAGTAAAGACAAAACACAGTATAGCATTACCTACTAGCCACTAAGATTGGCCGACTATCCTTGTGATAAGTAAGTTCAAGGACCACTGCTGGATAGCCCTTGCTCCGGCTCCTATAGGGGGTCTTAGATGTCCTCTCTGGACCACGGGGGCACGTGTATTCCTATTCCCTTTCCCAGTAATTGCCTTCCAGCTCACAGAACATAAAACCTATTTCGGTCTCTTTTGTACGTTGCGGTTCTGTACGGTACGTATGACATTTGTCGTCAGTTAATTGTAGACATTAACCCGAATGAGGTTCTTGTACGTGTGAAATGTCAAACACTCACCTGGCCCCGGATTACAGTCATTTCTCTTTCTTCCACTCGGTATAAGTGGCAGTTCTGCTTGTCATAAGTGGTCGATCTGTACATTTTAACCTTCACTCCGACGTCTTAAAGTCAATTACTTTATTGTATTTTCTTTCCATTCCAGCTGTCAGGCTTTTTATTTTTTCTAATATTTTTTTTAATGTATATTTTAATACAAGCCATATCTAATGCATTGTAACATTAGCATTCAGCCGCACTCCGGTATATACCTTTCCATAGGTAACACCCAGATCCCAGCTTTAGCTTGAGTCCTACTTTGTTTTGTGCTACATGCGAGCTTCTTAATGGGAATATATGGCGTCCATTAATTTGCACTGCCAGGAAGGTTCAAGATTTATATATTTTAATTTGCCTTCCCTGGCACCACTTCAAGGCTTCTGGAGGTGCAGCTGATTCACATCTGCCTGGCTCTGTCAAATATTGCTTGCCTTTGCTTGAAATATATGCTGGAGATAACTCACATACAGAACAGGTTGCCTGGTGTCTGCCGGGAGGACAGGTTCTTGTTTTATCGGCTTGGGGAGTTAATGATGGGGGTGATAGTCTTGTGTCGTGTCTATGCCGCAGAGGACATTATTGTGTTAATTCATACAGCAGCTGTTATATCGGTTGATATACTGCAGGCAATTTTTGGTGTAAAATTTACATTTCTACTTATTTATGGCTGCACCTACAGTCCTATGAAAAAGTTTGGGCACCCCTATTAATCTTAATCATTTTTAGTTCTAAATATTTTGGTGTTTATAACAGCCATTTCAGTTTGATATATCTAATAACTGATGGACAGTAATATTTCAGGATTGAAATGAGGTTTATTGTACTAACAGAAAATGCGCAATATGCATTAAACCAAAATTTGACCGGTGCAAAAGTATAGGCACCTCAACAGAAAAGTGACATTAATATTTAGTAGATCCTCCTTTTGCAAAGATAACAGCCTCTAGTCGCTTCCTGTAGCTTTTAATCAGTTCCTGGATCCTGGATAAAGGTATTTTGGACAAACAATTCAAGTTCAGTTAAGTTAGATGGTCGCCGAGCATGGACAGCCCGCTTCAAATCATCCCACAGATGTTCAATGATATTCAGGTCTGGGGACTGGGATGGCCATTCCAGAACATTGTAATTGTTCCTCTGCATGAATGCCTGAGGATTTGGAGCGGTGTTTTGGATCATTGTCTTGCTGAAATATCCATCCCCGGCGTAACTTCAACTTCGTCACTGATTCTTGAACATTATTCTCAAGAATCTGCTGATACTGAGTGGAATCCATGTGACCCTCAACTTTAACAAGATTCCCGGTGCCGGCATTGGCCACACAGCCCCAAAGCATGATGGAACCTCCACCAAATTTTACAGTGGGTAGCATGTGTTTTTCTTGGAATGCTGTTTCTTTTTGGACGCCATGCATAACGCCTTTTTTTATAACCAAACAACTCAATTTTTGTTTCCAAAATGAAGCTGCCTTGTCCAAATGTGCTTTTGCATACCTCAGGCAACTGTATTTGTGGCGTACGTGCAGAAACGGCTTCTTTCTCATCACTCTCCCATACAGCTTCTATTTGTGCAAAGTGCGCTGTATAGTTGACCGATGCACAGTGACACCATCTGCAGCAAGATGATGCTGCAGCTCTTTGGAGGTGGTTTGTGGATTGTCCTTGACTGTTCTCACCATTCTTCTTCTCTGCCTTTCTGATATTTTTCTTGGCCTGCCACTTCTGGGCTTAACAAGAACTGTCCCTGTGGTCTTCCATTTCCTTACTATGTTCCTCACAGTGGAAACTGACAGGTTAAATCTCTGAGACAACTTTTTGTATCCTTCCCCTGAACAACTATGTTGAACAATCTTTGTTTTCAGATCATTTGAGAGTTGTTTTGAGTAGCCCATGATGCCACTCTTCAGAGGAGATTCAAATAGGAGATCAACTTGCAATTGGCCACCTTAAATACCTTTTCTTATGATTGGATACATCTGGCTATGAAGTTCAAAGCTCACTGAGGTTACAAAACCAATTTTGTGCTTCAGTAAGTCAGTAAAAAGTAGTTAGGGGAATTCAAATCAATAAAATGATAAGGGTGCCCATACTTTTGCACCAGTCAAATTTTGGTTTAATGCATATTGCACATTTTCTGTTAGTACAATAAACCTCATTTCAATCCTGAAATATTACTGTGTCCATCAGTTATTAGATATATCAAACTGAAATGGCTGTTGCAAACACCAAAATATTTAGAACAAAAAATGATTAAGATTAATAGGGGTGCCCAAACTTTTTCATAGGACTGTATCTGTCTACTGTAGTCCAATTGTCTAATGTAAAGGTATCACGTTTTCTTCTGTCACTTGCTTATTGTCTATTGTAATCTGTTGGGATACAGTTCCAATGCAGGGCAACCATAGAACATAATGGGGTTGTCAGACGATTGACACCTCTTACCTACCCATTGGTTATAAGAACAGGGATCCCATGTCCACCATTCGAATAGATTGGTGGTTGGTCTGTAGAGGGCTGAAGATCAACATCTCCTGTTAACAAGCTTTGGTGGAAGACAACTGATAGGCATACACCGTGTCCTTACCAAATGAGTGTCTAATGCACACCGGGCCACATCAACCCCAACCCTTCAAAGATGTTCACCAGAGCACCTGATGGTGAAGATGGAGGCTACTGTCGGGCATGGTGGTATGGGTCAGGGAAAGCTAAACACCCAGCACATCACTAGTCATAGCAGACCAGAAGACTGGAAACCAGTCATAGAACCAGAAACTGGAATCACTTATCAGTAGGTTTTGAGATGAGAGTTTTAAGAGCCAGAAGGCAGTGGTTGGTGGTAACCAGTAGATGGCAGCAGTGTACCAAAGAGTAGTCATCCAATCCGGGTTGTCAATGTGAGGTCAGCACAGTACAGAGGGTAATCCAGAAGAGAGGTCAAGAAGGCCGAGAGGACAGTGCAGCAGCTGGGGCTAAGAGGGGGAGGGGGGGGGGTCGTAGCCCTTTCCTCTGTTGCAGCATCTTGCTGGCTGTCACCCCTTCCTTGTTGCTGGCAACCCGGCTTAGCAGGGGTTAAGTGAAGTCCTTTACAGCCAGTGGGGGTGGTCGGTCTTTTGATTGACAGTAGTATCAACCAATGTGAACCCGACTTAGGCAGCTGGGCTGGCTGATTTGGACTGCCCTTTCTCCATTTAAGGAGGCAGGTTTGTCAGCCTGCTGCCCTAGCCTCATTTCCAAAATACATTGATGTGGATGCAGCACTGGTCCCACAACTAGTGGTGTGTTAGTTGCAATAGTGTTTGTTTGTTTGACCCTGCAACCAGTCTGTTTGTGTGGTGTCTTTTATGTTTGTGGAAGTGAGTCTCCCTTCCCCAATGTATCTTAATCCCTATCACTGCATGTGTACCTGGGTAATAAATCTATAGAAGGTAGCTGCTGTTGTTGCTTCTCAGTGAGTGAACTTAGGGCACACAGCCTTAGTTTCTCCCAGTCTAGCACAGGTGTATCGGCTAGACTTTTATTTCTCTAGCGGCTGCTCTGTGCGGCAGAGGCCATCTCTGAAGTTTCAGAGGTTACCCAGATGGTAGTGTAACCTGGCAGCGATGGTAACTGTCGGGCCTTGTTCACACCAGAGTAGCTCTGCGGTTCAGAACCCAGTTGGACTCTGCAGGTTATTGATTATTTGTTTTTTTTTGTTTTTTTTAGTTAACCTGCTGATCATAACACTGGAGAGCTGAGTGGAAGAAAAACAGGTTCAAGGAGAAGTGGTCTAAAGGCAAGCCCTGGTTGTCAACAGAAGATGACACAGTACAAAATCAAGAAGCAAAGGCAGAGTCCAGGAAACAAAATCAGAAAGTCATGAGTAGAGGCACATGGGACAAACAGGCAGAGGTAGCTAACTAGCAGTGCAACTGAAAAGTGAGTGTTGAGCTGGAGTAAGAGCCAGCCTTAAATAGGCTCTGGCCTGCCACCTGACCCCCTATGCTGAAAGTCTGTGGTCCAGCTCAGGAGGGGACCGACAAATCCCGCACACCGCTGTGGAGATTCCGGTCCACCCCCTGAAGCACCAGAAGAAGAGGGATGGGAGAGCAAGAGAGGAGAGGGCCGACAACCTCCACACACTGTCTCGGTTGACTCTGGCTCAACTACTAACACCCATTAATAATTGGTGTGCCTTTGCCCTTTGCAGAAGGAGTCCTGAGTCAGAAATCTCAGTCCAGTTTCTATTCCATTAAGGTTACCATGCTGACCTGAGAAGCTTCTGCAGTGTCAGCGTTCTCTGGGCTTATCCAATTTTGCAGATGAGGAGACATATATAAACCCCCTTCTTCCTGGGCCAGGTGCCTGCTAATTTAGTTTATACGCTAGTAAGGTTCTGGACCCTGTCGGCATGTAATGGATAGCTTGTCTCTTGATTCTTTCTTTGACATGCCCTCTTGCAACTGATCCTTGCTTTGATACTCTTTATCCCTTTGTCTTCTGATTTTGCCTCCGATATGACCACCTGAAACTGACCATTGCCACGGACATTTACTTTCCTGATTTATTCTGCTGATCCATTGGCCCATTAATTGTTGGATCTGGTTTGATCTCAAATAGGGTTCCTGTTCTTCCATCACCTATTTTACAGCCTCAGGCACCCTCAAAGGTTTTGTTTTCATATTTCCCGCACCAATGGAGGGTCTGCCTCTTTCATAAATCTGGTGCACCCTAACCAGGCCATGAGCCTGTATCGAAATCTATACCAGCTTCAAGCTTATGCCAGTAAAATGGCACAAATTATCATATAGCTGGTAGTCCAGGGGCCGTGCCATTGTCATGCACTAATTTCTCACTCTGTAGCATCTAGTAATGTGTTTTATCTAATAGGAGAACCTTCTGGTTAAAGCTCAAGACATAGACCATGGAGAAAAGTGGTGACAATGAGAAAATTGTAGATGGACCTAGGAGAAATATAACAATTTAGAAAGAGCAGCACCAATATTCAGAAATCCAAAAATGTTGCAATAATGCCCATTTGTGACCTCGTAACCCCAGTCTCTCTTTCTTCTATGTGGAAGACGGTCATTGTGTATAAGTATCGATGTTATTATTCTATACATGGATATCCTATGTTAATGTGTTAGGTGATCCCCATCACAGCGTCTGATCTAGAGATGTCTGTCTAACATCTTCTGTTACTTCTGTTAATTGGATCTGCAACTCATTCCACGCAGATCATGAACTTTTTAGCTTTCAATGATTTTCTGTCTTTATTACCTCACCTCTACAGACACTTCCATCCTCTTCATTTACCGTCACATCATTGCTTGATGGGGCCTTTAGAAGAAGCTACAAGTGTAAAGCAAATTTCAGCTCTCCTAAACAAACTTCTTGGAAAGTAGAGGGGAGACTTACCAAACTCAGTAGACTATAACGCCCTATTGTACAGATGGAGCAAAGTCCAAATTGATACTGATAACTTGCTGCGATATTATTTTACAGAACACAAAAAAATCCACTGAAAGGTTGAGATAAAATTCTGTGCCACAGGGTAGTTCTACTGTACGTGTTACATCTCATTCTTTGTACCGTATCTAGGGGTTCAAGGCTGGTCACATTATAGGAACCGGCACCTGGCCTAAAAATCACTCTGCCGCCTCCCTCAATGGGAGCAAGGTCTACAGTTTCCTGGTGCCACTACTATAGTATAATATATATAGTATCCAGGGATCCATACTCTGTGATGGTAGTGATAGGGAACTGCATCCTGATAATCATTCAGGTCTACTATTGGCCATATACCTAGTTGGTGAAGGCCAAAACAGATCATCGGAGCATGATATGGGTTTTGGACCCCGACTGATCTACTGATGACCCAAGTCATCAATATCAATTACCTTTAGTTTGTGAACAACCCCCTTTAAGTAGCATATGGACTAAACCCCCCCCCCCCCACAAGGCGTCTGGGTTTGGCTACGATTGTAGCATCGGCTCCACCCTATTTTCCAATACAGGACATTAGAGACTGCCCGAGCCGTCAGATAAGCTCCATGTACATATCTCAGCCATGTCAATGACACCAGTTTTGAGAATTAATGCCTTATTATTAACTGGTTACATTTCACAGATGGAAACTTTTTGCATTCCCCGCGTGTGCGTCACCTGATCTCGCTCGTTCCTTCTTTAATGTATGCACAATGAAACATTTATAAAAATTTCATCACATGGAAAAAAAATCCATAACTTTCAAAAACTTGCAATTGAATTGAAATGTAATACAATATTAATCCCTTTCAGAATAATAGTTTTCTAATGAACTTTGTGATTGGCATTAGGAAAATCTTCCGGAACTTCAAATACGGAGGACAAAGAATGTTCTGAGAGTCATAATCTCAAAGCTGCCGTATAAATATAGGGAAGGGGGGGCAGTAAAGCCGGGACTAATCCTGATCAGGACCCCTGAATAGGACTATATTACTGTATTGTATAGGGTCTATAATACAGCACCCATAGCCTGTTATAGGACTATATTACTGTATTATATAGGAACCATGGGAAGAATATGCAAATCTGTCTTCCATGATGTAATTAGGAAGTCAGGTGCCTCAGTGTTGCAAACCAATAGAGGGCGCTGACTGAGAATGTGCAAGCCTGTCTTCCCTGATGTAATTAGGAAGACAGAATCTCAGTGATATGGCCCAATAAAGGCTGCTCCCTTTAACATCATGCTCAACCTTCCAAGAGGCCTTTGTTTTGCAATGATGCTTTTGATTATTAGCAGGTATAATCTCTCAACCAAGGACGGACGTTTCAATGTTATTGCATCTGGTCAGCCTGGTGTAGAGAAGACTAACCTGGTAGAGGTGAGAGGCTTGTAATTAGGAAGACAGAATCTCAGTAATATGGCCCAATAAAGGGTATATCTGGTATTGGGCCATATCACTGAGATTCTGTCTTCCTAATTACATCAGGGAAGACGGACTTGCACATTCCAGTGAGCGCCCTCTATTGGTTTGCAACACTGAGGCACCTGACTTCCTAATTACATCATGGAAGACAGATTTGCATATTCTTCCCATGGTCCCTTGCAAAGTGGAGTGCTAAAGGCTTAATAAGTCTCCACACACCTATATGCTGGTCTCTCCCCAAGGAGTGACGATATCCCCATAACCTTGTATTGTATAGGGTCTATAATACAGCACCCATAGCCTGTTATAGGACTATATTATACTGCCATGTGACTTCATTTTTTAAACTGATTATTTTCTCAGATTCATATGGAATGCATAACTAAAAAATATTGCATACTGTGGTATGGTCCACAATGTAATGAGAATGTATGTAGATGTGGGAACCAAATATGTACTCGGTACTCTGAGTCCTCAATAGAGAAACCAGTTTTTTAATTGTCATTAGTCGTGAAGGTGTCGACCAAGACGACATCACTGGACTCCCATATACTTTGGCTGAAGTGGTAACCCATCTCTTAAGGCAGCAGGGACATATTGGTAATAGAAAGGTAACAACTGCATAGGAGTCCCAGTACTCGAACCAATGAGCACCATTTTAGCAAGGTGCCCTATGAAAGATTTCACACATGAGCTATTTTGCTAAAAATCTTCTACCGTTTTGTGTATACAGCTCCTAGGTTAACCTATGTGTCTGCAAGGTTATACCTTACAAACAAATCTTGTACTTGTACTCGCCCATTACTCTAATATTTGCAGTTACGGTCAGCGGGATATAATAAAAAAAACTAAATAATAAATATCCTGTGGAGCCCAACTGGGCACTGAACTACAGGACACACTGGTGTGAACAAGGCCCGACAGTTAACCTCACTGCCGGGCTACACCACAAACTAGGTGCTTCTCTGTTAACACACACACACAGAAGCTGCCACTGCAGAACAAAGCAGCCGCTAAAATGAATTCTAAAGTCTTGCAGTTAATGCACTGCAAGACAAACACAAACCATGTCCGTGTGCTCCCCGTAACTTACTGGGCCGCACCGACCACAGCCACCTGCTGCGGAGCACCACAGGTAGCAGACTAACTGTGTGAATTAAGTCCTACCAATCTTGGGTATCTCCCCCACCCCTGACCTATCCCTGCAAGTGATAGGGCAAGGAGGAACCAATATTTCGGAAGGGAGACCCACTTCCACAAACATATAAGGACACAGACAAAACAGATCAGTGCTGGGCTACACACAGAGCCGCAGCACCATACGACATTAGGAATTTGAGGCTAGAGCACTGCGCTGCCCAAACCTGCCTCCTTAAATGGAGGGAAGGCGGGCCTGATCAGCCAGCCCAGGTGCCCAAGCCAGGTGCCCATAGGCTGAAACCACTGTCAGTCAGCAGACCGACCACGCCCATTGCCCATGAAGAAAAAAGGTAATTAGGTTAATAAAGTGTATTTCAAAAATATTCACCAAACACTCCCTAATAGGGTTGAGTGATCGGGATCGGAAAAGATCAGATTCCGATCGACGATCGAGTAAATTTCATGATCTTTTTGGGCGGGATCGAGGTCGGAGGTTATTTCCCACAATGCCTTGCTACTGGCCAAGCATAGTTGGAAAAGCTAACAATGAGCGAGTACTATTCAAAACTGCCGTTTCGAATAGCACGCTCCCATAGGAATGAATGGATGCAGCCGGCACACGGCCTGTGCCGGCGTCCGGCCGCTTACCCCCTGTGCGCCATTCATTCCTATGTGAGTGTGCTATTCGAAACGGCAGTTTCGAATAGTACTCACTCATCTCACAGCAGCGCAGCACAGAGTGATTTACTGCAGCTTGCCACTCTTCTGCTTCATCCCTGTTTTACCATATACTCAGCTCTGCTACATCTGAGATGTAGCAGAGCCGAGTATACGGCACAGCAGGGAGAAAATAGAATAGTATAGTTCACTAGAAACAGAATAGTCCACTTACCTGCACAGATCTGCTGCCGCTGTCGCTCCCCGTTCTTCCTGGTCCTGTTCTCTCTCATTTACAGGCCTTCAGAGCGCCGTGCGTGCCCCTAGCTCCAGGTTAGTGTTACAAACCTAGGAAGAAGGCGGGGCTTGTGGCTTAGGAGAGTGTGGGTGGGTACTGGGAGGGGAGAGGTGAGTGATGCAAGGAATGTCAATTGAACTCTTAACTTGCAGCTCCACAAACAGACGTAAAACATAGAAAATAGTTATTACACATAATGGAGGCAATACAAAAATAAACCAAGAACATTATGGAGCTGGAATCTCTAGATACAGGGGAATATACTGTATATGTCAACCTTTTCTATCGTAGTGCACATTCCCTTGGTGGTCTTCAGGATAAATGGAAAATCCAGTGGTGGTAAGGGGTGGTGTGAAATAGTAAAGAAGTGATGGCTATCTCTTATTCTTCGCTTGGGCAATGCTCCCTGAGGTGCTGAGACTGGCTTGGCCAAAAGGGCTAAGTCTCATGTGATCACTGTGACCAATGACTGGCCTCTGTAGTCACATGTGTGGCCCCAGTGATGTATGAGAGAATCCCGGCTCCGTAAGTCATTCCTCCATAATAAAGAATTGGGGTAAGGGACAATAACGTCATTTGTTCTGGGAAACCATTTTTATTAATCAGACTGCTATAGTAACACTTCACCTTAAACCCCCATTTACAGACTAGAGATGGGCAAACCGTTTCGTTCCGAACTGGGATTCAACATGAATATCGCAAATTGTTTGTTTTTTAACAAAACCAAGCAATTGGGAATTTATGAGTTAAAAAGGCCCCCATGACCTACTTTGCATCACACCCCAGAGTATAATGGGAAGAGGCTAAGGGCGTAAAAAAAAGAAAAAAATATCAAAAAAATGGAGTCCAGCGCTCTCCTCGGTGATGTCATGGACCCAGGATCACCACTCTGGTCCAAACACATGGCCATACAGAGCATCATCTCATAGGTTTAAGCAGCGACCCGGCGTGCATGACATCATCGAAGAGACGAGAGAGGTGATGGAAGGGTCTAATCCAATTCGACATGAATTAGGAACCCGAGCCAACCAAAAACGGAATGAAACAAATCTTGAGAGGCTCGTCCAGCTCAACTGAGCTACCTGTAGCCTAAATAGGAAGAAGGGAATAAGCTGCTGTCTGGGGGTAGCCTATCTATCTTGTAAACAAAATATTGGGCATGTTGGCAAAGCACCATGATTAACCAATCTTACCAAAATTGTCAGGTTTGGCCAACATTCCTCTACTTTGTTCTTTATGGCCAGCTTCAGTTTTCAAGGGTAAAATATAATATCAATCAGATATAAAAATGAGGTGATATTTCAGGGGTAATTTTGGTCCGGCGTATAGACATGGAAATAATAAGGTTGTAGAATTGTAAAGAAATGTTTCGCCGATGCTGATTTGTGTGTTGCGACTTGTAGGAGATATTTGGATAAATGTGGCGGTAAACATTGAGCCCATTACAAGGTCACTGACAGAGACTGTGCAGACACGGGTTTAATGATGACAACATAGCACGTTAAGTACTGTCCTGCTGTGCGGCTTTCCTTCAAACAGCCGAAAGTGTTTCTAATTTGTACAAGAGTATGACAAATAGCCGGCCCTTTATTGAGATTCCTCATCACATCTGATAGATGGCGGCTCCTTTTAACTCCGGCTATAATACTGTTGGCAAAACAACCTTCAAAAAAAGGTACAAATTACTTAGATAAAAGTACAAGAGTTTCTACGGAGCCGGGAATAACATTCGCCACACTGAGATGTTTTCGTGTTTCCAAACCTTTGTACTTTCATTACACAGGTCCGTAATGTAACTAACGAGAATTAATCTGTCGTGGGGTTCTGGGCCAATTAGGTCCCGACAAAAACAGGGGAAAGGGCCAAGAGAATGGTACAATTTACCAGTAGATCTCCTCTTCCACTTGGGTTGCAGTAGAAGATTCCAGTTGACCCGAAGCCTTAATGTGTCCCCTGGGTGGTGTAAAACCAATCAGAGGCTACCTTTGGGTAGTGTATCTCTTGGTAACTTATTTAGGTGAGGCCAAGTACATGTGGTAAAGCAGAATTTTGGATGGTCAAGACAGATGTCCAACAAAGAGGCTTGTTTGATCTTCCAGAAAACATTAGCACTTCCCCTAGTTTCCTTGTCCATCATCTAGACATACATTTCCCACCCCTGTCTTCTTTACTCAGTCTCTTTCCAGTGTGAAGGTTATAATTAGAGATGAGCGAACAGTGTTCTATCGAACTCATGTTCGATCGGATATTAGGCTGTTCGGCATGTTTGAATCGAATCGAACACCGCGTGGTAAAGTGCGCCATTACTCGATTCCCCTCCCACCTTCCCTGGCGCCTTTTTTGCTCCAATAACAGCGCAGGGTAGGTGGGACAGGAACTACGACACCGGTGACGTTGAAAAAAGTAGGCAAAACCCATTGGCTGCCGAAAACATGTGACCTCTAATTTAAAAGAACAGCGACGCCCAGCTTCGCGTCATTCTGAGCTTGCAATTCACCGGGGACGGAGGTTTCCGTCCAGTTAGCTAGGAGTTAGATTCTGGGTAGGCAGGGACAGGCTAGGATAGGAAGGAGAAGACAACCAACAGCTCTTATAAGAGCTAAATTCCAGGGAGAAGCTTGTCAGTGTAACGTGGCACTGACGGGCTCAATCGCCGCAACCCAGCTTTCCCAGGATCCTGAATGGAATACACTGTCAGTGTATTCCCGTATACCCGATATATACCCCCGATACCCGTTCCAACGGTGTGCCCCCCCACCTTCACCCCAGAAATACCCTGCAAGTCCCCTAGCAATAGGATTGGGGCTATATACACCCACTATTTTTGCTACTGCCATATAGTGCCATTGTCTGACTGGGAATTCAAAGAATATATGGGGGTTATGTGCACCCACAATTTTTAATACTGGTATACAGTGCCATTGTCTGACTGGGAATTCAAAGAATATATTGGGGTTATGTGCACCCACAATTTTTACTACTGGTATATAGTGCCATTGTCTGACTGGGAATTCAAAGAATATATGGGGGTTATGTGCACCCACAATTTTTACTACTGGTATATAGTGCCATTGTCTGACTGGGAATTCAAAGAATATATGGGGGTTATGTGCACCCACAATTTTTACTACTGGTATATAGTGCCATTGTCTGACTGGGAATTCAAAGAATATATGGGGGTTATGTGCACCCACAATTTTTACTACTGGTATACAGTGCCATTGTCTGACTGGGAATTCAAAGAATATATGGGGGTTATGTGCACCCACAATTTTTAATACTGGTATATAGTGCCATTGTCTGACTGGGAATTCAAAGAATATATGGGGGTTATGTGCACCCACAATTTTTAATACTGGTATACAGTGCCATTGTCTGACTGGGAATTCAAAGAATATATGGGGGTTATGTGCACCCACAATTTTTACTACTGGTATACAGTGCCATTGTCTGACTGGGAATTCAAAGAATATATGGGGGTTACGTGCACCCACAATTTTTGCTACTGCTATACAGTTCCATTGTCTGACTGGGAATTCAAAGAATATATTGGGGTTATGTGCACCCACAATTTTTACTACTGGTATACAGTGCCATTGTCTCACTGGGAATTCCACAAATAATTTGGGGATTCATTCACCCTACATCTCAGGCTCTTGCCATATTCACCCAGGTTGTCAGTGCTGCACCAGCTCGTTCCCAGACAGCTCGGCCCGAAAAGCACGTTACCTATATAGAGGATTTGGACAATGAAGACAACATGTTCTAAATCTAATGTCTGCACCTTCTCCAGAATTAAAATAAAGGCAGCGTTTAACTTTCAAATAGCACTGCACAAAGGAAGAGCTTATCAGCTTGTCTCATGACATGCTACTGAAAAGTTTCATTTGTGTATCTTAATGTAAATATAGTTGTATAAGCTTTTTGGGTTTTAGGCACTGCCAAGTTATTTATTACCACCCGCTCCCTTATAATGATGATGACGCCAAAGTCACTGTGGGTGTTCAGAGCTCACAGCTTTGGGTGACATTTGTCTTGCTCTCTGTCGGTACCAGCTGTCTTTTTGGATACCGTAAAGTTATGTTGACTTTATTAACAGCTATAGAAGCTTTAGCCAGGTTGTGACGGTGTGTAACCCTAACAACACTAAGTGGGATACACATTAATAGTCAGTCTATGTACGCTAAACGTATCACTGAAGTAATTTTTTTTCCCTCTCCCCTAATATAAGAAAGGAACAGACATTAGACCTAGACCGGGGTTCGAGGCTTGAAAAAATCCAGTATTATTTGTTCTTCATGATGTGAAATATGTGTTGAAAAGCAACCCAAGATGAAGTCAGCCATGTGTGCCAGTGTGTTACTTGGCATGCCTTTGCTGGCCCCAACTGTAAGGGTCACTCTCCATTTCCTCCATTTTCCACTCCCCTTCACACCATTTGTGGTGAAGCAATGGGATGCACTGAAGTGCACCCTCTAGCCTCGTGTGGGATAGGGACATCAGATGCCACTCCAACCCCCTCGTCTTCCTCCGCCAGCCAACGGTGCGAAGATGAGAGGAGTGTGCTCTGAATGTTTTCTGCCTAGCAGAGGCTAGTTCTCACTTACGAAAATGGCCCCACTTTGACCTGTATATCAGGCACAATGGTGTAGGTTTCAAAGAAACATGGCACCAACAAGTTGGAAAACGTGGGCCATGCGTGGACCGTGTTTGAGTCTGGCAAGCTCCAGATCTGCTACCAGGTTCCAGCCATTATCACAGGTGCAAAAATGCCAGGCCCCAGGTGTAGCAGGGAAAAAAAAATGCCATCTCAGCCAGGATGGCATCCCTGACCTCGGAGGCACTGTGCTGTCTGTCCCCCAAGCTGATCAGTTTCAGCACGGCCTGCTGACATCTCCCCATGCCAGTGTTACAGTGTTTTCCGCTAGTAGCTGGGGTGGAGGTTGCAGCTTCGTAGGGTTTCAGTCTACTCCTGCCATGAATTTTGGCCTGGGAGAGGAGATAGGCCACCCCAGTTTGCACCCGGGGAACAGACTCCACCACATTCACCCTGCCTGTCATTAAAGATAAGCACTGCAGCATCCCTGACCACAGGCGCTTGTCCATGTGTCGGTGGTCAAGTGGACCTTGCAGCAAAGCGCAGAGCTCTGGGCCCGACTGATGTTATGGGACACATGCAGGCGCAAGGCAGAGACAGCACACCAAGAGAAGTAGTAACGGCTAGGCCCAGCATAGGGAGGTGCCCCAGCTGCCATCTGCTGACGGAAGGCCTGGGTCTCCAGAAGCATAAACAAACACCAACATCTCCAGGGCCAGCAGTTTATCGATGAGGCTGTTACAGGCTTGGGCATGGGGGTGGGTTGTATTGTACTTCTGCCTGCAATGAAAAGCTTGGGAAATGTGGAGTGGCTGGGAAGAGGCGCATGATGGTGCAGGCCAAAAGGGCGCATGAGGGTGAACTCCCCAATGTGTCAGAGATAGGTGTGTAGGTGTCCTTGCATCATATACTTGCACCATATTTGGCTTTGGAAGTTAATTTTGTGCCAAAAAGTGGTTAAGACAGCGATCCCTCAGCTACTCCCGTTACACTGTCTATTGAAGTTACCATCTGTGGAAGTGGACCACCATTTCTAAGATCCCAAAGGAAGCAGGCAAGAGATGTGCAGTTCAGAAAAAAAGATGAGAAAATAAGTTTAGGCTGTAGAGCACAGAGGGATCGGAGAGGACAGAGCTGGTGTCGGCCAGGTATTCCCACAACATGCGCCTATACTTGTCCCTCCTGGTGACACTAGGCCCCTGAGTGGCAGTAATTTGTCCAGGGGGGCCATTAACGTGTTCCAGACCTAGGAATAAGTCTTCCAACAGGGTAGAGTTTTGCATGCCTTTGCTTCTACCCACTGTTTTTGCTGCTTAGCTTCCCTCCACATCTACTCTGCTTTCACCCCTAAACATCACCCCAGTTTATGCCTTTGCTTCTACCCAGGTTTTTTGTTGATTTAGCTTCCCTCTACATCTACACTGCTTTAGCCCCTAGACATCACCCCTGTCCATGTGGGGTCGGTGGCCTCGTCATCCACCAACTCCTCTTCCAATTGCGCACTGCCCCCTTACTGCAAACCGCACATGACCACAGCTTGCCTTGATGGCAACTGTGTCTCATGATCCCCACTTAGGTCCAGACAAGTCGGTGGCGGGTCCAAAACCCCAAAATTGGAAGGAAATGGCAGATGCTGCAGTATTTCTAACACCTGTTCCTGGTGCTCGGGCCTGGTCTGTGTTGTACCCTGCACCCTGCTTAACGCATCTGCCATATCCGAAGTTGTGCTGAGCGCATGCTAATGTTTCGTGTCCAGTGCAATGGATGGGATGGGATTTCACATAAGTCTGCCACCCATGGCCACTCATGGTTGAGCAACTGAGGGAGTTGACTTTGATGAACCCGAGGGTTTTGGAGTTGGAACTACATCAAAGGTCTGTGCTGCTCACACACTCTGCTCAACACATGATATGTTTAGTGCCAGCAGTGTGGAGACGTCGCACAACAGCCGTTGTTCCAGCAGGTACAGGCGTTGTAGGAGTGCATAGAGGCTAGCAGCGGCAACTATACACTTTAAAAACTATCCGCACAAGCACCACACTTTCACCAGTAGCTCAGGAACATTGGGGTACCTTTTTCAAAAGATTAGCAGCAATGAGTTAAAAACGTGGCCCAGGCATGGAATATGTTGCAGGCTGCCAAGCTACAGAGCCAATCCCAGGTTACGGCCATTATCACACATGACAACATGCCTGGGCCCAGGTGCAGTGGCAAAAACCACATTGCCGTCTCATCGAGGATGGCATGACTCACTTTGTAGGCAGTGTGCTGTCTGGCCCCAAGCTGATGAGCTTCAGCACGGCCCGCTGACGTCTCCCCACACCAGTGTTGCAGCGTTTCCAGCTCGTAGCTGGGGTCAATTTAACAGCGGAGGAGGGTGGTGTTTCAGCCCTCCTCCCAGGAATGTTGTGTGGGGAGACAAGTCAGGCCACCACATTTTGCGACCCGGTCCACGCCTCAACTACATTCAACCACTGTGCCCAAATTGAAAGGTAGCGTCCCTGTCCGCATGCACTTGTCCATTCGTAACTGGTCACATGGAACTTTAGGGCTAAGCGCTGAATTTAGGGACCGCCTCATGTTTGGGGGAAAGTGCTGGTGTGGACGGCACAGTGCGGTGGCGCAGTAGACACTCTGCCCAAAAAGGGCAGAGTGTCCCCCAGCCGGGATTCCAACATCTCCTGGGCCAGATTTCTTGAGATGAGGCCGTTGAAGCCTTGGGCATGTGGGTGGGTTGCGCTGTACTTTAGCATGAAATGAAAGGCTTGGGAGATGGGGAGTTGCTGGGAAGAGGCGCATGATGGCGCGGGCAAAAGGAGAAATGGCAGGAAAAGGTGAGGATAAGGGTGAACTCCCCAAAGTGTCAGAGGCAGATGTGGAGGTGTCCTGGCTCCTGGTCTGGACTGCAGCGCCAGCCCTGTCAACAGTGGAAGAGGCAGTGGCCGCCAGGCCAAACGACGATTATCCTGCGCTTGCTCTCACCCACTGAGCCCAGGGGCAGCGGGGATAAACAAATTGCCATCTCATCCAGGATGGCATCCCTGACCTCAGAGGCAATGTGCTGTCCGTCTCCCAAGCTGATGAGCTTCAGCCCAGCCTGCTGACGTCTCCCCACACCAGTGTTGCAGCGTTTTCAGCTCGTAGCTGGGGTCAATCTAACAGCGGAGGAGGAGGAGGGTGGTGTTTCAGCCCTCCTCCCAGGAATGTTTTGTGGGGAAACAAGTCAGGAAAATTCTTGAAACGGGAGAGTTTTGCATCTTTGCCCTTGCTGCCTATGGACATCCCTTTGCCTCTAGCCACCATTTTCCCTGCTTTGCTTGCCTCCACATCCACACTGCTTTTGCCCCTAGACATCACCCCAGTCCATGCCTTAGCTTGTACCCCCAGTTTTTCCTGCTTAGCTTACCTCCACATCCACACTGCTTTTGCCCCTAGACATCACCCCAGTCCATGCCTTAGCTTGTACCCCCAGTTTTTCCTGCTTAGCTTGCCTCCACATCCACACTGCTTTTGCCCCTAGACATCATCCCTATCCATGCCTCTTCCCCTAGCCATAACTCTGCCACCCCTGGAAACTCATGGTGCAGAAACTTTGGTTGCTGACTTTGAGGAACCCTTGGGTTTTGTAGATGGAACTCCATCAAAGGTCTGTGCAGCTCACACACCCTGCTCAAGATATGGTATTGTAGGGTTTCAGCGTGTGTGAATGACGGACAACAGCCTGTGTTTGGACAGATGTAGGCCTTGCTAGAGTGTTTTTAGGCTAGCAGCGACTCCTGTGCACTTGCAAAAGTGGGCGCACAAGCGCCGCATTTTCAACAGTAGCTTCGGTACATTTGGGTATGTTTTTAAAAAACTTTGCACCACTAGGTTAGACGTGGGCCAAACATGGAACGTGTTGGAGGCTGGCAAGCTCCAGAGCCGCTACCAGGTTCCAGCCATTATCACAGGCGTAAAAATGCCAGGCCCCAGGTGTAGCAGGGAAAAAAAAATGCCATCTCAGCCAGGATGGCATCCCTGACCTCGGAGGCACTGTGCTGTCTGTCCCCCAAGCTGATGAGCTTCAGCACCGCCTGCTGACGTCTCCCCACACCAGTGTTTTAGCGTTTGCCGCTAGTAGCTGTGGTGGAGGTTGCAGCGTCGTAGGGTTTCAGTCTACTCCTGCCATGAATTTTGGCCTGGGAGAGGAGATAGGCCACCCCAGTTTGCACCCGGGGAACAGACTCCACCACATTCACCCTGCCTGTCATTAAAGATAAGCACTGCAGCATCCCTGACCACAGGCGCTTGTCCAAGTGTCGGTGGTCAAGTGGACCTTGCAGCAAAGCGCGGAACTAAGGGCCCACCTGATGTTGAGTGACACGTGCTGGTGCAAGGCGGGGACGCCACACCGGGAGAAGTTGAGACGGCTAGGGACGGCATAGTGAGGTGCCACAGTTGCCATCAGGTCCGGGAAGGCGGGAGTTTCAACAAGCCGGAACGCCAACCTCTCCTGGGCCAGCAGTTTAGCGATGTTGGCGTTCTAGGCTTGCGTGGGTGGGTGGTTAGCGGTGTATTTCTGCCGGCGCTCCAATGTCTGAGAGATGGTGGGTTGTTGTAAAGAAGCGCCTGATGGTGCCTTTGATGGTGCAGGAGAAGGAGATAAGACAGAAACAGGGGAGGATGAGGGAGAAGTCAACAAAGTGGCGGAGGCAGATGAAGTGATGTCCTGGCTCGTCCTCTGGAGTGCATCGCCAGCACTGTGAGCAGAGGCAGTGGCATGAACGGCGGGCGACGTTTGTCCTGCCGTTGCTGCCTGCCACTGATTCCATTGCTTGGATTCCAAATGACGGTGCATTGAAGTGGTGGACAGGTTGCTCTTCTCAGGGCCCCTACTCGATTTCGAGAGGCAAATTGTGTAGACGACACTATATCTGTCCTCGGCGCATTCCTTGAAAAAACTCTACACCTTCAAGAAACGTGCCCTCGATGGGGGAGTTTTTCTGGGCTGGGTACAAAAGGGAACATCTTCGGACATTCCGGGTCTGGCCTGGCTTCGGCAAAGCAGCTGACCTCTGCCTCTGGACATGTCTCTGCCTCTAGCTACCCTTTTTGGTGCTGCACCTGCCTCAACATCCACACTACTTTCCCAGCTTGACATCTGCCTTGTCCAGGTGGGGTCGGTGTCCTCGTCGTCCACCACCTCCTCTTCCAACTCCTGTCTCGCCTCCTCCTCCTGCACAATGCGCATGTCAACTGGCTGCCCTGACAGCAACTGCGTCTCATCGTCGTCGATGAGGGTGGGTTGCTGGTCATCCGCCACCAAATCGACCGGAGATGGAATGGAGGAGACTCTAGTGTTTGAGCATCTGGACACAGATACTCGTCTGTTAGGTCCGTGGAATCGCGAAATGGAGGGGCAGGTTGCGGTACAGTCAAAGGAAGGGAGAACAGCTCTGGGGAGCAGGGACAGTTGGGGTTATTGTTCTGGGAAGATTGGGAATTTTGGGTGGAAGGAGGACAAGACTGTTGGGTAAGAGGAGGTAGAGGCTGACTGGCTGGTGGACAATGTGCTTTAAGCGTTATCTGACAGCCATTGCAAGATCTGTTCCTGGTTCTCGGGCCTACTAATCTTTGTACCATTCAGCCTAGTTAATGTGGAACTTTTGTGCAAAGCGCAGAACTTAGGGCCCGCCTGATGTTAAGGGACACACGCTGGTACAAGGCTCAACTCACCCTAAGTGCCAAAAACACTGCTGGTGCAAGGCTCTACTCATGCCAAGGGCCTCAATCTCTGCTGGTAGCTCAGCTTAAGGTCATGTAACTTTGTTTGGAAGGGCTCATGTTAAGGGCTAGAAAAGTGAATTTTGGAAGGTCTTACCACATCACACACACACACACACACACACACACTCAAAATGACAGTTAAGGGTGAGGGCTTTTGGAATTCCCATTGCCTATTCCATTTGTGGTTGTCATGGGGAACGTGATTTAAAGGGGTGGTTGTTACTGTTTGTTGAGCTTAAATTGGGGTTTGTGTCCATCCATTTGGGGAGTAAAGAAGGTTTCCAGGTATTTTCCCACTTTGATAGAGGTTTTTTTGAATGTGGAAAGTGTGTAGTTGTTAGGCAGTGATGTTGGGGTAATAGAGGGTCTTTGGTGTGTTAGATGCCCCCAGACATGCTTCCCCTGCTGTCCCAGTGTCATTCCAGAGGTGTTGGCATCATTTCCTGGGGTGTCATAGTGGACTTGGTGACCCTCCAGACACGGATTTGGGTTTCCCCCTTAACGAGTATCTGTTCCCCATAGACTATAATGGGGTTCGAAACCCGTTCGAACACACGAACATTGAGCGGCTGTTTGAATCGAATTTCGAACCTCGAACATTTTAGTGTTCGCTCATCTCTAGTTATAATCATGTAATGTATGAAAAACATTGTTATCCTTAAAAATTGAATGCTAGATACAGTTGCTTCTGCTTGAAGATGGTGCCTGCATCCAGGATGAGTGCAAGAAAAACAAATGCTCGCTGCCAGAAGACAGCTCCCCAAGGTCACCACTCAGGACCGGGAGCACCTGGCTATATATGGAGCTGCTTAAACTTATTCTGTTTGATTGAGATGTATCATACCAACCAGGAATGAATATGAAAACTTACGTTGTTGTCATCTCTCTTCCTTTCTCTGCTACTATTTAACCCCATGTTTTTTTAATAAAAATGCATCAGTGTTTCCTTCTTGGTTGCGAGAGGAACTAATACCGACATTGTGTGTCTGGTGTCATTTCCTTACTGCTGGCACTCAGCTTAATCAATTAGGACGACAACAGTTACCCAGGATTATCGGTCAATTAGTCATAAACACGGCTTTGACCTCATGACCAGGACATTAAAAGAAGGAAATTTGGCATCATCGCTCTATTATGTCCTTGACAATCAGCCACCATCACCTTTGTTTGCAGAGAACACGAAACGTGGACTGCTAGGCATGGAAGTTATATCACCCCTAGGCAACAAATCCAGGATGTTTTGGAGATTCGACAATGGTCAGGTTTAAGTATGGATTATTTATGGGACCAGTAGAGTTGTCAGTTCTGTGCTCCACCTTTCAGGGCTAAGCTGATGATTTCTATGGCAGGGAGCGGGGAGACGGAAACATCACTGAGGGGGTATTATAAGGGGGCTTCTTCAGGGGGCACTATATTGTTTGGGCCTCTTGAGCAGACAGTAAATTAAGTGGGAGGCCCACTGATCTCATTGCACCGGTCCCACTACTATGTTAAAATAGCTCTGGTTGCCAAGCCTTCTCCTCTACCATGCTCACTATTACTTACCTGTATCATGGGTGCTGACTTTTTATTATAATGAATATATTATAATTCAGGAGAGCCCCCATGATCTACATAGCTAGCAGAAAACACTGGAGAGGAGGGAAGAGTCGGAGTAACTGGGGGGGGGGGGGGGGGTGCCGGTTCCGATCATGTAACCAGCTCAGAAGAACCCTTGGAAGCTCCAGAGGATGTAAGTGATGACAGGTAGAGAACCCCTTGAAGGATAGAATATCAATTTTTGAATCTTTAAATCATGTAAGCCTTAAATCAAGCAACGATGTGAAAAGATACCAAACCAACATTAAATAGCCAAAAAGAATACATGTAAGCGATGTCATCCAATGCACCAATCCGGCCCGCACTGTCTCTCTATGCACATCCATGTTGGATCTACTGTGTTAGATTCTGTATTATGCGCTTAGAATTTCCTACTTTTTACTTTTAGTTGCTGGTTGAGATATTTTTACAATAATAGGTCAGGAAACATTACCCTTTATAAAGCTCTCGACCTGTTGTCTCGACGAGAAGGTAAAAGTACAGAATATTACAGCAGAGGATTATTATCGCAATCTCTGAATTATTTAATAGATTTTCATTTATTTAAAGTAATGTTTTTATTTTTAATGTTTTTGTTCTTCATTCTATTCCAATCTAATTGCATTATTTTTTGTAAAATAACATATTTTTGTATTTGTAGAGTTTTTGTGTAATGGGTGTAAATGTGGTACATAAATGGTGCACGGACCTTTCTTACTCCAAAGATGTGTCATATTGTACCTTCTGTGTCCCACTCACTAGAGATGAGCGAGTAGTGTTCGATCGAGTAGGTGTTCAATCGAGTGCTATGGTATTCAAAATACTCGTACTCGATCGAACACTACTAGCTGTTCGAAGTTTAATGTTCGATGCAGAACCAGCGTTGATTGGCAGAATGCTATACATTCTGCCAATCAACGCTGGTTCTTCTCTTACCTTTCCGAAGTCTTCTCCGCGCTGCGTCCCCGCGTCTTCTTCCGGGTGGAATTCACTCTGCCTAGTCATCCGGCCTAGGCAGAGCCGACTGCGCATGCGCGGGCATGCCGCGCATACCAGAAGGTGAAGGGGGGGGGTCTTATTTTCGGGGAAACAGGGTACACGCGTATGCGCACTCGGCTTTGCCTAGGCCGGATGCCTAGGCAGAGTGAATTCCACCCGGAAGAGGACGCGGGGACCCTACGCCGGGAGAAGACTTCAAGCAGAATCCAGCCCGACCATCACTTGTGGACTTGGTAAGTATGATTTTATCGATGTTGTCTACCCCTGAAACGAGCATTTCCCTGCATAGACTATAATGGGGTTTGAAATCCGTTCGAACAGTCGAACAGTGTGCGGCTGTTCGAATCGGATTTCGAACCTCGGACACTTTAGTGATCGCTCATCTCTACCACTCACCACTTTTTAGTAGGTGGACCAGGGTGGTGAAATAAGTGGAGCCAGGAGGAGACCAAGGTTGGCCTCAGCACAACAAATCTACAAAAACAGATGAGTAAGTCATACCTGACATCTATGCCAATCCTTGGCTAACATAGGTTCTGGTGCCTAGGTCGGAGTAGACCGGAGCCTCTTAATAAGTCAGGCCCATCTTGTAGAACCCAGAACTTCATTAACACTAAGGATGGATGAACCTCTGAATATCTATTTCGTCTGGGATTCAGACAAAGCGATCCACTGGTTTGGTTTAGTCTGAACTTGAAATTTTTCAAGTCCGGACGTGAGGTCTCTTCACTCCAGTGCTCTTCAGTACCTAGAGAATAATAGGTGGAGGTCCAAGGGAGGTTTAAAAATGAAAAAACATTTATGATCCTATTCCCTCACCCCTTTCGGGCCTCCTGGTGGCGTCTAGCGATCTGTGTCTTTCTATAATTGGGCCTCGGCAGTGACATGGGCATCATGACACTCGGCATGCCTATGCCACCGCTGAGGCCCAACCACAGACCTCACTGGTGACCCAGTGGGCACATAACGTCACAGACAAGTGCTAGATCGCCCGGAGGAGGAATACACACATCGAGGCCCAAAAGAGGTGTGGTACAATACTCAACTTTAGAGATGAGTGAGTAGTACTCGATCGAGTAGGTATTCGGTCAAATACTACGGTATTCGAAATACTCGTACTCGATCGAGTACCACTCACTATTCGAATGAAAAAGCTCGATGCAGAACCAGCATTGATTGGCCGAATGCTATACAGTCGGCCAATCAACGCTGGTTCTTCTCCTACCTTTAGAAGTGTTCTCCCTGCGCAGCGTCCCCGTGTCTTCTTCCGGCTCTTCATTCACTCTGCCAGGCATCGGGCCTTGGCAGAGCCGACTGCGCATGTCCTCTTGTAGTGCGGGCATGCGCAGTCGGCTCTGCCCAGGCCCGATGCCTGGCAGAGTGAATGAAGAGCCAGAAGATGCCGCGGGGACGCTGCACGGAGAAGACTTCTCGGAGGATCCAGCCCGACCCTCACTCGTGGACTTGGTAAGTATAATTTGATCGAATGTTGCCTACCCCTGAAACGAGCATTCTCCCCCCATAGACTATAATAGGATTCGATATTCGATTCGAGTAGTCGAATATTGAGGGGCTACTCGAAACGAATATCGAACCTCGAACATTTTACTGTTCGCTCATCTCTACTCAACTTCCCTGTCCTCTCCTGGACAACCTTGAAGCGTCTTATAATGTCCCCGAACAAGAGATGGCATTGATGTGCCTTACATATCCGGTCAGACCCAATCACAGGAGGCTGAAACCACCCAAGGAGGTGAGAAGACGCAAAGTGGAGATTACCAAATACAGCTTGGGAGTCTAAGAGAGGTGGGGAAGGTAAGTAAGACTGTTTAGCAATGCAGGTTGTGGCATTTTTGTTGATCCAAAACAAATCGCCATTTGTTCACTTCGTTAAAAACCAAACAATTTGGAATATTCGGGTCGAACCTGGCATGGAACAAATCAGTTTGCCCATCTCTATTGGTTTGCCTAATGAACTAACCTCAGAGAGAACCTGCCGGAGCCTTCAGCCTTGAATACAAGGAACACGCTTATAGATTCTGCAACAATTGTTCTGCATGTACACAGAAGATTATTATAAGTTTTTTAATAAAACCCATAAAGGTGAATTGTGCCCATTGGGTGCGCTGGCTGCAACCTGTTCCTAAAACAGTATGTGGCCTAGGCCTGAAGGGGAACAATCTTCATTGGGTGCAGCTGCCTTTCCCGGGATAGAGATCAAGAAGGAGCCCTCCAGTAGCCAAGTTCTCTGCCAAACCTAAAAATTGGATCCAACAATCCTTCTGTTTTCGTCTCTAGTTTAGGTGCGCCGAAGGGTCTTCATCTTCAAAATCTTCGAGGTATATTCAGGTGACTGATACTAACGTACAAACTGTATCTCTTGCAATGGATCTGGATTATTATGATGCATGGCCTATCAATGGAGTCATAGGATGCCATAATAATGTATCAGTGGCCAACCATAGTGGTGATGAGTGTGCATTGGATTGGGGTTGGACTTGTGGTGTACACGTAAGATCAATTTCAGAGATGAGCAAACAGGTTTGCAATGAGTTGGGTTTTTTGGAAATTTTCCAAACATTTCAAGTTCAACCGAACTCAAAGTTTTTGGGGGTTGGCCTGATGTAAATCGAGGAAGTGACCAGAGAGAGTGTGTAAAAATACACCCAACATCTTACCTTTCTAGGGCTCCACACCTGGTCTCCTTCCCCAGACATCACTAGTGTCTTCTAGTCTTCTGGATGACATCATCGGCCTCAAGTCATTGGGTGGGGCTCGTGATTTTCATTATGTCGAGGAAGATGTCTTCTTTGAGTCACTTATGGCCTCCTGAGCCATACGGTTGTCTGTAGAATTAAATCCCGTCAGGTGGTAAGCACCTAGCAGATTAAGAGAGAATTACCGATGGAGCAAAGGTTCAATGGAATATGTTACCAGAAATTGAACTATTTTTTAAACTAAGTATTTCTATATATTTCTTTATCTATATCTTCAAATAAGCACTAAATTCTGCAATTTTTACTCTGGCCACTAAACCTAATAATAGACGGGCAATTTCTAATTCTGTAGGGATTTTCTTTGCAGCAGTCTTCTCTAGAGATGAGCGAACACTAAAATGTCCGAGGTTCGAAATCCGATTCAAACAGCCACACACTGTTCGACTGTTTGAACGGATTTCGAACCCCATTATAGTCTATGGGGGGAAATGCTTGTTTCAGGGGTAGGCAACATTCGATAAAATTATACTTACCAAGTCCATGAGTGACGGTCGGGCTGGATTCTCCTTGAAGTCTTCTCCTGACGCAGCGTCTCCGTGTCTTCTTCCGGCTGGAATTCACTCTGCCTAGGCATCGGGGCCTAGGCAGAGCTGACTGCGCATGCACAGAAGCTGATTCAGAAGCAGTGTACGTCTCGCGACACCTCCCTCTGGACTAGGCCCATTCATTTGGGCCTAATCCAGAGCGGAAAGCCACGATGGAATGTGTTCACGCGGAATCCCAGTGTGAACTAGCCCTTAAGGGCGGAATTTTCATTCCGCGCGTGAACATTCCATTTTGGACTGAATGGAGCCTCGTGCTGCGGACGCCATGGCTGAGTCAGCCGTGGAATCCTAGCGGAAAAGGGAAGCTCACGGCTCCCATTGATGTCAATGGTAGCCAATTATGGCAACAGATTTTGAGGCGGATTCCGCGTCAAAATCGGCTGCCAACAAACTCCATGTGAACATGCCCTAATTGAAGCGTTTCTACGTCTACGTATTACCTGATAATATCTTATGTTCCAGCTTTCCCGGAGAAGAACATACATATGACTTGCGCCTTATGAACATCACAGAGCGGAGGATCTTACAGCAGCCAGCTCCTTACATGCTGACGGGAGATTGTATTTGGCTAAGTGTAGGATGAAGCAGAAGACATTTGCAGAGACTGTATGTGACATGTGAGTTTTGCTGCGCCCCACTCGCAGGTCCCTGGCAGCCTCATGAAGCTCTGGCTGGCACAGACTCTGACATGAAGCAGACTCGGGCTCTTGTGCTCTTCTAGAGGCGTCGCATTACATTAGACATTCTGCTACCACCGGCAAACATTTGTCTGCACACGCCGTACTGCATTCATCATAATGTTCTGCGGAAAGCCCGTCTGAAACGCAAGAAATGTACAAAACACTTAACACGTTGGCACATTAGGAAAATGCTAAATGGGGTGTAAAAGAGCGGAGCCAGGAAAGGTCTAGAAGAGATAGAACAAGTTATTTCTTATCTCTGCTCTTCTGTCACAAAAGTTTGAACTTGTTTTGAAGTGAAGGAAAGGAAGATCTATAAACTGTCTATATACTATCTATCTATCTATCTATCTATCTATCTATCTATCTATCTATCTCCTATCTATCTATCTATCTATCTATCTATCTCCTATCTATCTATCTATCTATCTATCTATCTATCTATCTCCTATCTATCTATCTATCTATCTATCTATCTATCTATCATCTATCTATCTATCTATCTATCTATCTATCTACTATCTATCTATCTATCTATCTATCTATCTATCTCCTATCTATCTATCTATCTATCTATCTATCTATCTATCTATCATCTATCTATCTATCTATCTATCTATCTATCTATCTATCTATCTCCTATCTATCTATCATCTATCTATCTATCTATCTATCTCCTATCTATCTATCTATCTATCTATCTATTTATCTATCTATCTCCTATCTATCTATCTATCTATCTATCTATCTATCTATCTATCTATCTATCTATCATCTATCTATCTATCTCCTATCTATCTATCTATCTATCTATCTATCTATCTATCATCTATCTATCTATCTATCTATCTCCTATCTATCTATCTATCTATCTATCTATCTCCTATCTATCTATCTATCTATCTATCTATCTATCTATCTCCTATCTATCTATCTATCTATCTATCTATCTATCTATCTATCATCTATCTATCTATCTATCTATCTATCTTCTATCTATCTATCTATCTATCTATCTATCTATCTCCTATCTATCTATCTATCTATCTATCTATCTATCTATCTCCTATCTATCTATCTATCTATCTCCTATCTATCTATCTATCTATCTATCTATCTATCTATCTATCTATCTCCTATCTATCTATCTATCTATCTATCTATCTATCTAACTCATATCTATCTATCTATCTATCTATCTATCTATCTATCTATCTCCTATCTATCTATCTATCTATCTATCTATCTCCTATCTATCTATCTATCTATCTATCTATCTATCTATCTATCTATCTATCTCCTATCTATCTATCTATCTATCTATCTATCTCCTATCTATCTATCTATCTATCTCCTATCTATCTATCTATCTATCTATCTATCTATCTCCTATCTATCTATCTATCTATCTATCTATCTATCTATCTATCTCCTATCTATCTATCTATATATCTATCTATCTATCTATCTATCTATCTTCTATCTATCATCTATCTATCTATCTATCTATCTATCTATCTATCTCCTATCTATCTATCTATCTATCTATCTCCTATCTATCTATCTATCTATCTATCTATCTATCTATCTATCTAACTCATATCTATCTATCTATCTATCTATCTATCTATCTCCTATCTATCTATCTATCTATCTATCTATCTATCTATCTATCTCCTATCTATCTATCTATCTATCTCCTATCTATCTATCTATCTATCTATCTATCTCCTATCTATCTATCTATCTATCTATCTATCTATCTATCTATCTATCTCCTATCTATCTATCTATCTATCTATCTATCTATCTATCTATCTCCTATCTATCTATCTATCTATCTATCTATCTATCTATCTCCTATCTATCTATCTATCTTCTATCTATCATCTATCTATCTATCTATCTATCTCCTATCTATCTATCTATCTATCTATCTATCTATCTATCTCCTATCTATCTATCTATCTATCTATCTGTCTATCTATTATCTATCTATCTATCTATCTATCTATCTATCTATCTATCTCCTATCTATCTATCTATCTATCTATCTCCTATCTATCTATCTATCTATCTATCTTCTATCTATCTATCTATCTATCTATCTATCTATCTATTTATCTATCTATCTCCTATCTATCTATCTATCTATCTATCTATCTATCTATTATCTATCTATCTATCTATCACCCGGCACCGTCCTCTGGATCTTTCCGACCAGTCCGGCTCTTTTCCCTAATCCCCTTCTCCTATTACCAGTAATGGCGGTCAGTCAGCTTCTATGTCCTCTCTCCGATCTAGCTGGACACTCTGCGGCTCTGGCTAGAAGTGCTTTATATTATTACTGTCTCCGAGGTCCTCAGATTATTGACCATCCAGTTATCATTGATCACATTTTATTTCCCTGAGGACTTATCCTGTGCCAGGAGGGCGGATTAGACAGTTCCATTCATATAAATACAGATTTATGTAACTGGCTGGACATGGAGTCCGGAGACCGCCGGGTGAACAGGTCATGTTAGTCAATAGCCAGTAACTTCTACCAATCTACATTCCTATCATCGATGGCCCAGCCACCCAACAGCTGGAGGATTGGAGGCTAATTTATCAAAGTGGAGTCTGGTCGGCAGCCGGTGTATAATTCATCTGTGCACATCTTCTGTCAAAATCAATAATTCACCTAGTAAAATATGGATGGAGCTCCCTAAGGCTCAGGTCTCAAATCTACCACCGGTTTTCTTCTCACTTTATATTAATGGTTTGCCATCTGTTAGTGTCCAAACTCATGTTACATTTCAGTTCTTACATTTGCTCTTATAGATCAAAGCCATGAACTAACCACTGCCATTAGGAGCAACTAGAAAGGACGTGAAGCCGTACTCCACTACAGTGCACATGAGTTGTGCCGTCTTAAAGGGGATAACTTGGCCTAGACATCAGTGGAATCATCATGAAATATAAATGTAGCAAAGCCCAACTTGACAGTTTTCTAGCCCCCACCATACCTGAGTATTCAGTGCACTTATTTTTGGTATCTGATATACTATTTAGTCTTTCTACTATTAGATGGGCAGTGTCAGGTAGCAGCAGGTAGGGGGCGACTCTGAGCTCTAACACTGTCCACTTCTGATTGGTGCCCTGGCCTGAACCTGCCTGACACTGCCCATCTGACAATACAGAGCCAAAGTAGAATATCAGGCAGCCAAACTACCCGCACTGATTACGCAAGAATGGTGGGGGCTAGAGAAAAAATCCAACTGTTCTGGAATCAGTGCACTTATTAAATAACTGGAGTTGCTGGCGCTAGTGGATGATCCTTTTTAACTTATATATTATCTACAGAACTTAACTTGACTCATTCCATGACTTTTATTGTGTTCTATGATGAGACGGGTATGACATCATTTGTCATGTTAAACTCTGCTATATTTGAATTATTATTTTTGACTATAGGGTTGGACCATGCATCAAATTTTCAATTTCCTTTCAGTGGTTTTAAGAGGCAAATGGTTCAATACTCTTTTTTTCATGACTTCAGATCGATTGTTGTCAATGGGAGGATTTTCTCAGACTAAAAACCTCAATAGTATTTTCCTTTTACTGCATGCATATGTATCGGCATATAGATATATATCGGTATAGTATATACGCTAGTATAGTGTATGATATAGATATATATACAGTATATAGTACTATATGATATATATATATATATATACTATATATATATATATATATATATATATATATATATATATATATATATAGTACTCTACATATGAAGTAATGCTTTAATATGAAACCAAGATCTAAGCTCTAGCCCTATGTTATAGTCTTATCACTCAATGACATTACATAGGCACTTAGCAATGAAAGTGTTAAATCCCTGTAAGTCACATAACACACGTTCTGTCCACAACACAAAGCAAAAGATTAATTTTAGAGATAAACGTCAATAAAAGTTAAGATTTTTTTTATTGCAACAAAAAAAGGGGGATATATTTAAAAGCGACTTTAAACTTGTATTGTTATTGGGCTTACTGGTTGGGAGGCCGTTGAAATTTTGGTGTAACTCTTCCATAATAGTATAATGGATATGGGGTCTTTAGATGTGGCAGCTTTACACAGTGGCCATGATGTCCGCCATCAGGGAATCAGAGTTGATTGTGGACGTTTAACCTTTTTGATGCCTTGGTTAATTGTGACTGAGCTGTTCCAAATTTGATGAGGTTTCCACCCCAGAGAGTCATCAGGAGGCGATGATTTGCTACTATAGCAGCCAGGAGCCTGTTGAATACTCCCAGTCCTCCCATTAGTATAGTTCTCTTACACATTGCCAGAGACAGCCTGTAATAGGAGTGAAGGGGTTTTACGATATATTGAACACATTTGCAGTTTATTATATTGCCCTATGGGGTATCAAAATAATAGTAAAAAAAAAAATGTTTTTAAATGTAAAAAAAATTGAACAGTTCAAATCACCCCCTCCGTACCCCAAGATCAGATCTAAAAATAGATAGTTATAAAAATATTATAAAAATAATTAAAAAAATATATATAAAATATAAAATAATATAAAAACTGTTAGAGAATTGGCAGTTGAGTAATTCCCCAGTGGCTACTACTGAAGTCAGGGAGGAAGGGAATGACAAAAACAGTGAGTCCTAAACGCAACCCAGCGCCTGTCCATACCTTCTTGCCTCCACTATCCTAGGTGGTGGAGGACAACTGGGCGACAGTCCCTTCTCTAGATAAGTGTTACACAGAACAGGACAAGACAAAACAACACAGAAGAGGAGTCAGAAGCCGAGGTCAATCCAGAGAGACAAAACAGTACCAAATCACAATCCAAAGAGAAGTCAAAGGCCAAATGCAGAGGTCAGAAAATACAAAACAAGAGCAAGGAAAACACTTAGCAAGGTCAGAGACACAATAGCCAGCAACCCTGTGTGGGCTGATGGGCAGTTTATAGGAAGTCCAGGACTCGCCCCAGACTTGATTGGCAGATCAGCTGTCAATCACGAAGTATACAAAAGTAACCCTAACCGTGCCAACACAAAATGACCAGGTCCGGGAGTAGGTAATCATGAGTGGACAAGCCTCCTCCTCCTGCGTTGTACAATATGGCCAGAGGATGGCACAGAAGTTCAAACAGGTGAGAACGTAACAAAACAAAACCCAAAAATGGTACATTTGCTGTATTTTTGATAATTCCACCCTCGTATTCCCTTCATTTTTGTTAGTATAGATTATACTTACATGTAACCATTATGAAGTACGATTTATCCTGCATAAAATAAACCCACATATGATTCTGCAAATGCAAATATCAAAAAGTTAAGGTTTTTGGAAGGGACAGGGACATGGAAAAAAATCAAATTGGAAGTGCCGTAAATTTACTGAAACTCTGTATAAATTCTGTTTGATTAAGGTGCATGAGAATGGTCCAATAATATGGTATCTGAATCTAAATATGCTCTCATAAGGCAAGGGCCTTGTAAAGTTTTGTGTATCTTCAAAGAAGTCGCCAACAAAAAATTTAAGGTGTCTCTATTGTGTCTCATTACAACATGTGATTATTTTTTACCATAGACTTCAATAGAAGTTGCAGTCGCGTGTGACATGACTGTATTTTTAGGCTAGAGCTACAGAGCGACATGTCCCGTGACAAAAAAATTGCACAAAATTTGCTGTGCAAATAAAAACAATTGCAAATATTGTAGTTATCAATGAACCAAAGTATGGAAAGATAATGTCATAGACTCACGAAACATGAACGGGATGAACTGGAGGAGGTAAAAAAAACCTTCATTATATTTCTTTCAGCTCGGTTTACAAAAGTTATTACAATGCTAGAAAATGTGTTTTGTCGTGATAAGAAGTGAAATCCCCCAAATATTATCAGAGCAACACAGGAGGAAGGGCGACTATGTCTGGAGGAGATAAAGCACGATAATCAAATTAGTCTACATGAGGATCTACCGCATGCGATTGTCTGCACGCGCCGAATTAGCCGGACAAAACTGGATCAGTACCAAGAGTCTTTTTGAAGGGATAAAAGTTTAATCATCGAAGAAGATGAAATCTATCTCGAATTCTAATATCTAAACAAAGCGTCGCAAATGACGCCTAAGAAAGGAACAAAAAATGACAATAAGTTCATATAGTCTCCTTGGATTTTGCTAAATTGTTCAAGACTTTTTGTTTTTCAAAAATACTCAACATGGTTCTTCCCTCCTTTTCCGAAATATGAGAGCCAATGGAGAAGAGAGTCCTCCTAACTTGAGAAGATTTATGAATTGGGGCAGTCATCAAAGTTTCGTATTAGAACCTCATTTAGGACTCCTTTAGGGTCATGCCTGGTGGGGGGGCTGGTTTGGGCATCGATAAGCTACTTTATCTTGACCAAATACAAGGCTTGACCTATTCTTTCCTTCTATTTAGTGCATGCTATAACTTTTTGTGCCTTCTTAGTTCTACATGGAGAAAAATGAAAGACTGGTTAAATAAATTCAGTGGGAGGATTTATCGAGACCAACAATTAAGACGTCGGTCTTGGATATATGACTTGTTGTAAAGAATAAGGCACATTCCCGGACAGGACCATACGTCTACACTGTAATCTATGCTTGCCCAGGCTCCTCTGGTGTTACTTGGAATGACTATTATTCACTTCCTCAAGTTGATGTGTAATGTTCAGACCCAAGACATTGCTACTGTGTCAGCATCGTGCATGGGCCTGTCCTCAATCCCAGGTACTCTGCCTAGAAACCGAGAAGACAGATCAGCAGCAGTACTGTATTATCAGCAGTACTGTAGACATCACAAACAATGTCGCTCAATGGGTGATTGCCAAGAAAAACAGAAAGACACAACAGGGCAAGAAGTGGGGGGATGCAACGGGGGCAACAATCAACAGAAGAGGGAAATTCTAAAAAATATCATAAGGGGTGGAATAAGGGCAGTGGTGTAACTACCGCCATAGCAGCAGAGGCAGCTGCTACAGGGCCAGGGACATTAGGGGCCCAGTGACAGCAGCTACCGCTGCTATCATTATACTCGGGGGGTCTTTTTGGACCCCCCGAGTATAATGATTGGCAGCCCGGGAGAGGTAAGAAACATAAAAAACACTGTTACTTACCTCTCCACGATCCTGCCAGGCCTCCTTCCTAGTTGTCTGACGTCTGACGTCACATGAACCCGGCCTGCTTCCCAGGTCATGTGACGTCCGACGTCATTGAACAAGAACGGCAGCGGAGAATTCCCCCGGGTCTCCGATTATTATATAATAATTGTTTATGGGTGTCCACTATGTGGTATAATACTGTGTGCAGGGGCCACTATGTGGTATAATAGTGTGTGCAGGGGCCACTATGTGGTATAATAGTGTGTGCAGGGGCCACTATGTGGTATAATAGTGTGTGCAGGGGCCACTATGTGGTATAATAGTGTGTGCAGGGGCCACTATGTGGTATAATAGTGTGTGCAGGGGCCACTATGGGGGATAATACTGTGTGCATGGGTCAGTATGGGGGATAATACTGTGTGTAGAGGGCACTATGGGGCATAATACTGTGTGGAGGGGCCACTATGGGGAATAATACTGTGTGCAGGGGCCACTATGGGACATAATACTGTGTGCAGGGGCCACTATAGGGGATAATACTGTGTGCAGGAGCCACTATGGGATACAATACTGTGTGTAGGGGCCACTATGAGACATAATACTGTGTGCAGGGGCCACTATGGGGGATAATGCTGTGTCCAGGGGCCACTGTTGGGGATAATATTGTGTGCAGGGGCCAGTATGGGGGATAATACTGTGTGCAGGGGCCACTATGGGGTATAATACTGTGTGCAGGGGCCACTATGGGGATAATACTGTGTGCAGGGGCCACTATGGAGGATAATACTGTGTGCAGGGGCCACTATGGGGGATAATACTGTGTGCAGGGGCCACTATGGAGGATAATACTGTGTGCAGGGGCCACTATGGGACATAATAGTGTGTGCAGGGGCCACTATGGGGGATAATACTGTGTGAAGGGGCCACTATGGGGTACAATACTGTGTGCAGGGGCCACTATGGGGCATAATAGTGTGTGCAGGGGCCACTATGGGGGATAATACTGTGTGAAGGGGCCACTATGGGGCATAATACTGTGTGCAGGGGCCACTATGGGGGATAATACTGTGTGCAGGGGCCACTATGGGGTAGAATACTGTGTGCAGGGGCCACTATGGGGCATAATACTGTGTGCAGGGGCCACTATGGGGGATAATACTGTGTGCAGGGGTCACTTTGGGGGATAATACTGTGTGCAGGGGCCACTATAGGGTAGAATACTGTGTGCAGGGGCCACTATGGGGCATAATACTGTGTGCAGGGGCCACTATGGGGGATAATACTGTGTGCAGGGGCCACTATGGGACATAATACTGTGTGCAGGGACCACTATGGGGGATAATACAGTGTGCAGGAGCCACTATGGGGCATAATACTGTGTGCAGGGGCCACTATGGGGGATAATACTGTGTGCAGGGACCACTATGGGGGATAATGCAGTGTGCAGGAGCCACTATGGGGCATAATACTGTGTGCAGGGGCCACTATGGGACATAATACTGTGTGCAGGGTCCACTATGGGACATAATATTGTGTGCAGGGTCCACTATGGGGCATAATACAGTGTACAGGGTCCACTATGGGGGATAATACTATGTGCAGGGGCCACTATGGGGGATAATACTGTGTGCAGGGTCCACTATGGGGGATAATACTGTGTGCAGGGTCCACTATGGGGCATAATACTGAGTGCAGGGGCCACTATGGGACATAATACTGTGTGCAGGGGCCACTATGGAGCCTAATACTACAGTCCTATGAAAAAGTTTGGGCACCCCTATTAATCTTAATCATTTTTAGTTCTAAATATTTTGGTGTTTGCAGCAGCCATTTCAGTTTGATATATCTAATAACTGATGGACACAGTAATATTTCAGGATTGAAATGAGGTTTATTGTACTAACAGAAAATGTGCAATATGCATTAAACCAAAATTTGACCGGTGCAAAAGTATGGGCACCTCAACAGAAAAGTGACATTAATATTTAGTAGATCCTCCTTTTGCAAAGATAACAGCCTCTAGTCACTTCCTGTAGCTTTTAATCAGTTCCTGGATCCTGGATAAAGGTATTTTGGACAAACAATTCAAGTTCAGTTAAGTTAGATGGTCGCCGAGCATGGACAGCCCGCTTCAAATCATCCCACAGATGTTCAATGATATTCAGGTCTGGGGACTGGGATGGCCATTCCAGAACATTGTAATTGTTCCTCTGCATGAATGCCTGAGGATTTGGAGCGGTGTTTTGGATCATTGTCTTGCTGAAATATCCATCCCTGGCGTAACTTCAACTTCGTCACTGATTCTTGAACATTATTCTCAAGAATCTGCTGATACTGAGTGGAATCCATGAGACCCTCAACTTTAACAAGATTCCCGATGCCGGCATTGGCCACACAGCCCCAAAGCATGATGGAACCTCCACCAAATTTTACAGTGGGTAGCAGGTGTTTTTCTTGGAATGCTGTTTCTTTTTGGACGCCATGCATAACGCCTTTTTTTATAACCAAACAACTCAATTTTTGTTTCCAAAATGAAGCTGCCTTGTCCAAATGTGCTTTTTCATACCTCAGGCAACTCTATTTGTGGCGTACGTGCAGAAACGGCTTCTTTCTCATCACTCTCCCATACAGCTTCTATTTGTGCAAAGTGCGCTGTATAGTTGACCGATGCACAGTGGCACCATCTGCAGCAAGATGATGCTGCAGCTCTTTGGAGGTGGTCTGTGGATTGTCCTTGACTGTTCTCACCATTCTTCTTCTCTGCCTTTCTGATATTTTTCTTGGCCTGCCACTTCTGGGCTTAACAAGAACTGTCCCTGTGGTCTTCCATTTCCTTACTATGTTCCTCACAGTGGAAACTGACAGGTTAAATCTCTGAGACAACGTTTTGTATCCTTCCCCTGAACAACTATGTTGAACAATCTTTGTTTTCAGATCATTTGAGAGCGGGCTGTCCATGCTCGGTGACCATCAAACTTAACTGAACTTGAATTGTTTTGTAGAAAGAAATGGTCCAAAATACCTTCATCCAGGATCCAGGAACTGATTAAAAGCTACAGGAAGCGACTAGAGGCTGTTATCTTTGCAAAAGGAGGATGTACTAAATATTAATGTCACTTTTCTGTTGAGGTGCCCATATTTTTCACCGGTCAAATTTTGGTTTAATGCATATTGCACATTTTCTGTTAGTACAATAAACCTCATTTCAATCCTGAAATATTACTGTGTCCATCAGTTATTAGATATATCAAACTGAAATGGCTGTTGCAAACACCAAAATATTTAGAACTAAAAATGATTAAGATTAATAGGGGTGCCCAAACTTTTTCATAGGACTGTATGTGCAGGGACCACTATGGGGGATAATACTGTGTGCAGGGGCCACTATGGGACATAATACTGTGTGCAGGGGTCACTATGGTGGATAATACTGTGTGCAGGGGCCACTATGGGGGATAATACTGTGTGCAGGGGCCACTATGGGGGATAATACTGTGTGCAGGGGACACTATGGGGGATAATACTGTGTGCAGGGGCCACTATGGGGGATAATACTGTGTGCAGGGGCCACTATGGGACATAATAATGTGTGCAGGGGCCACTATGGGGTATAATACTGTGTGCAGGGGCCACTATGGGGCATATTAGTGTGTGCAGGGGCCACTATGGGGCATAATACTGTGTGTAGGGGCCACTATGGGGGATAATACTGTGTGCAGGGGCCACTATGGGGCATAATACTGTGTGCAGGGGCCACTATGGGGTATAATACTGTGTGTAGGGGCCACTATGGGGCATCTTAGTGTATGCAGGGGCCACTATGGGGCATAATACTGTGTGTAGGGGCCACTATGGGGCATCTTAGTGTATGCAGGGGCCACTATGGGATATAATCGTGTGTGCAGGAATGCGGTTTGTGCGGGGATGGGAGGCCCCATGTCAAATGTTTGCCTTGGGGCCTCGCCTTTCCTGGTTTCGCCACTGCTTACAGTATATTATTTTTGCTGTGTATGGTGGTATTGTGAATGTATAGCAGTTTTATATAGGTAACTGTATGGAAGTGGTATGTGACCAAACTGTTATTTTGGACACCACTTTACTGGATGGATATTTGTACTCTGTAAGACAGTATACAATATGGATATGGAGGTGTGGATAACATAATACCTTAGGGTACCATCTAAGGTCGCCCCATGTCTTATCACAGGGAACCTTTAAATTTGGAGGTATTTGTGATATACAAGGCTAGAACTTGATGAGATTGTCCGCCTCCTCTCCATTCCACCTGCATTTCTCATATACAAAATGCTCATGTGTGCTCAATGTTAAACTCCTATTAATATAACCGCCGCTCCGTGATAGCGAGAGACAGCAAACCGAGAGGCCAAGATTACTCAGCTATAATCTCTGCAAAATATACAGCCGCACGATCAGATACACAGCAGGTGAACAGACAGGGTATTATTTTACACCAACATCTGCTTGCTTTTACCTGTTTCCTGGAAGTCCATTATTTTATTCTCTCTCTGAAAGCAAAAACTCGCATCTTTGTATCTATGAATAAGGAAAAAATGAAACTGATGTCTCTCAGGAAAATAATAATACAGAGCTGTGAAATGCCCCTGATTTCCATTGTGAGTGTGGGAACTATAGATGGAGTCTTATATATATGTTATACAATGACTTGTCTATTTTCAGTTTGAAATATCAATCCATCGAAATATCCATCCATCCATCTATCCATCGAAATATCGATCCATTGAAATATCCATCCATCGAAATATCCATCCATCCATCGAATTATCCATCCATCGAAATATCCATCAATCAATCCATCCATCCATCCATCCATTCATCGAAATATCCATCCATCCATCCATTGAAATATCCATCCTTCCATCCATCGAAATATCCATCCATCCATTGAAATATCCATCCATCCATCCATCCATCCATCCATCCATCCATCCATCCATAGCAGCTGTAACCTCCTTCCTCTCCTCCGGCTTTCTCAAACTCAACATGGAGAAAACAGAGTTCATCATCTTCACCCCACCCCATATGGCCCACCTATCAAAGTTAATGGAACCACAATTACCCCTGTCCCACGGACCCGATGCCTTGGGGTATCGCTGGACTCCGACCTATTCTTCAAGTCACACGTTCAAACCCTCAAAAATTCCTGCCGCCTCCAACTAAAGAACATCCATCGAATCCGCTCCTTCCTCATCCGTGAAACCACTAAGATGCTCGTCCAGGCCCTCATAATCTCCCGCCTAGATTACTGCAACACCCTCCTCCATGGACTCCCAGCAAACACCCTCGCCCCCCTCCAGTCCACCCTAAACTGCGCTGCCCGCTTAATCCACCTCACCCCCCGATCTTCATGTACAGCACCATGGAATTAATATAATAATGTACAGCACCATAGAATTAATATAATAATGTACAGCACGATGGAATTAATCTAATAATGTACAACACCATGGGATTAATATAATAATGTACAGCACCATGGAATTAATATAATAATGTCCAGCACCATGGAATTAATCTAATAATGTACAACACCATAGGATTAATATAATAATGAACAGCACGATGGAATTAATATAATAATTTACAGCACCATGGAATTAATATAATAATGTACAGCACCATGGAATTAATCTAATAATGTACAACACCATCGGATTAATATAATAATGTACAGCACCATGGAATTAATCTAATAATGTACAACACCATCGGATTAATATAATAATGTACAGCACCATGGAATTAATCTAATAATGTACAGCACCATGGAATTAATCTAATAATGTACTGCCCCATGGAATTAATCTAATAATGTACAGCACCATGGAATTAATCTAATAATATACAGCACTATGGAATTAATATAATAATGTACAGCACCATGGAATTAATATAATAATGTACAGCACCATGGAATTAATATAATAATGTAAAGCACCATGGAATTAATATAATAATGTACAGCACCATGGAATTAATATAATAATGTACAGCACCATGGAATTAATATAATAATGTAAAGCACCATGGAATTAATATAATAATGTACAGCACCATGGAATTAATATAATAATGTACAGCACCATGGAATTAATCTAATAATGTACAGCACCATGGAATTAATCTAATAATGTACAACACCATGGGATTAATATAATAATGTACAGCACCATGGAATTAATATAATAATGTACAGCACCATGGAATTAATTTAATAATGTAAAGCACCATGGAATTAATATAATAATGTACAGCACCATGGAATTAATATAATAATGTACAGCACCATGGAATTAATGGTGCTATATAAATAAATAATAATAATAATAATAATAATAATAATAATAATAATAATCCATTGAATTATCCATTCATCCATCGAAATTTCCATCCATCCATCAAAATATCATCCATCAAAATATCCATCCATCCATTGAAATATCCATCCATCCATCCATCAAAATATCCATCCATCGAAATATGCATTCATCCATTGAAATATCCATCCATCCAAATATCCATCCATCCATCCATCTATCCTTTGAAATATCCATCCACCCATCCTTTGAAATATCCATCCATCCATCCATCCATCCATCGAAATATCCATCCATCCATTCATCGAAATATCCATCCATCCATCGAAATATCCATCTATCCATCCTTTGAAATATCCATCCATCGAAATATCCATCCATCCATCCATCCACATATCCATCCATCCATCCATCCATCCATCCATATATCCATCCATCCATCCATCCATCCATCAAAATATCTATCTATCTATCTATCTATCTATCTATCCATCCATCCATCCATCCATCCATCCATCCATCCATCCATCTATCTATCTATCTATCTATCTATCTATCTGACTATCTTCTATTTATCTATTGATCTATATATCTATATATTTTCCCACCTACCAAATATCAATCTTCTCAGCTCCTGCTGCTCTACAACGTTCTGCCCGTAGAAATAACAGCACTTCCAACATGACAGAGAAGGCTCTGAGCGCCCCCTCTGGCACACATGCCATAGCTTCGCCACCATGACCTTGGGGTCTGAAGAGGTCCCAAATTATAACAATTTCCACAACGCATGTTATTTTAGTTCTTCCAAGTCGAATCCCCAATTGTTCAGTTTTATTAACAACCAAAATTTTTAGGATTTTTGGGTCGAAGCCGACTCATGCCAAAGAGGTTCGCCTATCTCTAGTCAGTACATTTAATGCAGCAGTACAACCCAAGCACGTTGTTGTTTTGGGCATTGGATGGAAGAAGTATTTATCCAACATATTGCAGAGTTATTTATTAACTAGATCCCTGGCCCATTATACTGCGCCCTGCAGTGCACGGTGACCACAAGGTGACCTTCCCTGCTCACTTCTATGGCCACACCGGCTGCGGGCTATATTTTATAATGTCACAAATCTTGTACATTTTACTGCTGGAGAATGTGCCTCATAAATGACGAATACTGGAGCCGATGAGGCCGATGCGTAGACATAGCGATATTTATATGGGAAACAAGCTCCGGACGGACATATGTTGGCAAAATAATGAGCCCTCGCTGGAGAATCGGGAAGTCACAGGACATAGATCGTAAAGAAGCAGATTACAGAAAATCAAACAAATGTCATCCGTCTACGGACATATTAAAAGGCTTTACAGCTCCTGCGACTCTCATATACAGAATATCCTGGAGTGTGTGGAAGGAGAATGACTCTGTAATGTCTGTATTCATAGTTTAGGAGTCTACCCACCACTTGATCAGTGACAGTCAACGCATTTCCAAATATACGTATCGAGTTTCTACATCGTAGGAAGGGGCGTCCTGGTAATATAATGGCGCTCCGTCTGTTTTGTCAGATATCGTAGATAAGCGGCATAGATAGCGAACACGAGATATCAGTATAGTTACATATAGCGAAAACAAATGAGGACTGAGTTACGATTAGAGTTGGGCGAACATTGGCAAATATTCGTGAGTGGAGATGAGAGAACAAGTTCAGAACTAACCAGATTTGACCCAAATTTTCAAAAAGTTTGGTGTTTGTCTGAACAGGAAAATTTGGGAGTTTGTCACCCACTAATCAGAAGTGAAATTATTATATTCTGAGGTCCAAGGGAGGTGTAAAAAAAAAAAAAACAAAGTTATACTTACCTTCCCTCACCTCTTATGGGCCTCCTGGCAATGTCCAGGGTTCTCTCTTGGTCGTCTTCTTGCCTCCTGGGGGATGTTATGCTACCTGGGGCCTGGGATTGGGCCTCAGTGGTCACACAAGAAGCTCTGAGCACCCTGATGTCATGACATTTACCCAAGTGGTCAGAAGAGGACCTAGACCTGTCCATTATTTGTGTGCGCTGAACCATGCTGCACACTCAGCTCTGCTGCATCTCTGTGTGTGCTGAGCTCTGCTGCTTCTCCGTGTAGCAGTGCTGTGTCAGCACTTTTACATCTGAGATCGGACCACAATGGAAACTGCTGTGGACGGATCTTAGACTCCGCCTCCTCCGGCAGAACCAGCATTGATTGATCGAATGCTGTATACTGGCCAATCAACGCTGGTCAATGCATTCCTATGGGAAAAAGTCAGCTTGCGCATATCGCAAGCTGACAGGGATCCCGACATAATACAGTGACTTGGGCATGTTAGATGCCCCCAGACATGCTTCCCCTGCTGCCCCAGTTGCATTCCAGGGTGTTGGCATTATTTCCTGGGGTGTCATAGTGGACTTGGTGACTCTCCTGAGTCAAATGGTGGTATCCCCTGAAACAAAGCATTTTCTCCCATAGACTATAATGGGGTTCGATATTCGTTCGAATAGTCCAATATTGAGCGGCTACTCGAAACGAATATCGAACATTTTACTGTTCGCTCATCTCTAGTAATTACATATCGTTTACTTAACCACTTCAGGACCAGGCTATTTTCCCTGTTTCCAGAAGAGACACATTTTCGTGTTTTGTTTTCCTTTTTTTGTACAATCTATAACGATAAAAAAAAAATTATTTTGAGTTATTGAAAGCATTTTTGCTTCTTTTTTTCAGAGATAAAACAGTTTTATTTTTATGTTGTTTTTATTTTTTCATGTTCTTTATTTTAATATCTGAGAAAAGGTAAACAAAAAAAGGAAAAGAAATTTTTCTATTTTTCTTATTTACCATATTTTTTTAGTATCTCAGTAGTTTTCCCCTCTTCCTTATGGTAATTTTTCCGAAGCTGATACACATTGCTCTGTCACCAGAAATGGGGCTAGAACCTGTAACATGGGCTTAGTAGTGGGGTTAATGTTTTGATGTGTCCTTTATTTATCTTTTTATACATCATATCACTGTCCAGAGGTCCAGCTATAGTTACAGCCGGCTCCCTACTATTACAGCTATGCAACTGCTTAGCTTTGTCTGGATGTATATAGACAAGGGGACGGCCCAGGAGTCGTTAAAGTGATATTAGCATTAGGGATAGGCGGGATATGTTAAGTTTCGGGGTTGAGTGACTCAGGTCAAAGATTTTTTTTGGGGGTAGTACAAGTAGGAACCTTAAAAGGGCTTCTAGGAACCTATCTATAAAACATACTGTATATCACTGTCAGGGCTCCTAGGAACCTATCTATAAAACATACTGTATATCACTGTCAGGGCTCCTAGGAACCTATCTATAAAACATAGTGTATAACACTATCAGGGCTCCTAGGAACCTATCTATAAAACATAGTGTAGAACACTGTCAGGGCTCCTAGGAACCTATCTATAATACATACTGTATAACACTATCAGGGCTCCTAGGAACCTATCTATAAAACATAGTGTATAACACTGTCAAGACTCCTAGGAACCTATCTATAAAACATACTGTATATCACTGTCAGGGCTCCTAGGAACCTATCTATAAAACATACTGTATATCACTGTCAGGGCTCCTAGGAACCTATCTATAAAACATAGTGTATAACACTATCAGGGCTCCTAGGAACCTATCTATAAAACATAGTGTAGAACACTGTCAGGGCTCCTAGGAACCTATCTATAATACATACTGTAAAACACTATCAGGGCTCCTAGGAACCTATCTATAAAACATACTGTATATCACTGTCAGGGCTCCTAGGAACCTATCTATAAAACATAGTGTATATCACTGTCAGGGCTCCTAGGAACCTATCTATAAAACATAGTGTATAACACAGTCAGGGCTCCTAGGAACCTATCTATAAAACATAGTGTATGACACTGTCAGGGCTCCTAGGAACCTATCTATAATACATGATTTATAATGGTGACCATAGCCTCAATGATGACCAAGGGAATGCAACTTTTTTTTATTTGAATCTTCTGTATTAGCTTCACATAAACTGATGGTAAAATTGTTACTATAATGGACTTGGCAATAAAATTAAAAAACTAAATATCTCTGTAAATAAATAGCATTTTATTACTAATCTTTGGCTCACCTTATCACTGATTATCATATACAGTATATTGCTATTTTAACATTTAACATACTAACTTTTAGTTCCCTCTTCACCACAGTCAAAGTTCTCTGTAAATTTAAGCTACAATTTAAAAAATTTGAGAAACGCATAAAAATAATATATTTCCTCTAACTGCTTTAAGTCATTTTTATGATCATATAACATTAAGACCATTTAGTAGATTAACAGAAATGAAAAAAATGACCATGACATTACCTCTCTCGCTCCCGCTCTTCATATCAAATCCTGCATCCGCCTTGACACTGCAGAGGGTAAACCAGTCCAGTTGTGAATATCTTCTTTTCAGAAAATGTATCCATGGTTTCCACATATTGGTGAACAATAAACCTGAGAAAAACGATTGGCATGCAGCTGGATTTGTTACGAATTTTCCAAAGCCGCAACATACAAGGCTTCATCGTTCAGGAGGCTGGAAGAGACCTGAAGAGGACAAGTATCCATTCTGCAAGAGGTGACGTGAGTACGCCCTGGAAAGATGAGTACGCCCCAGAGAGGTGAGTATGCCCTGGAGAGGTGAGTATGCCCAGGAGAGGTGAGTATTCCCTGGAAAGATGAGAATGCCCCGGAGAAGTGAGTATTCCCTGGAAAAATGAGAATGCCCTGGAGAGGTGAGTATGCCCCGGAGAAGTGAGTATTCCCCGGAGAGGTGAGTATGCCCAGGAGAGGTGAGTATTCCATGGAAAGATGAGAATGCCCTGGAGAGGTGAGTATGCTTCGGAGAAGTGAGTGTGCCCCAGAGAGGTGAGTACGCCCTGGAGAGGTGAGTATGCTCAGGAGAGGTGAGTATTCCCTGAAAAGATGAGAATGCCCCGGAGAAGTGAGTATTCCCCGGAGAGGTGAGTATTCCTTGAATAGATGAGAATGCACTGGAGAGGTGAGTATGCCCTGGAGAAGTGAGTATTCCCTGGAGAGGTGAGTATGCCCAGGAGAGGTGAGTATTCCCTGGAAAGATGAGAATGTCCTGGAGAGGTGAGTATGCCCCAGAGAAGTGAGTATTGCCCAGAGAAGTGAGTATGCCCTGGAGAGGTGAGTATGCCCCGGAGAAGTGAGTATTCCCTGGAAAGATGAGAACGCCCTGGAGAGGTGAGAATGCCCCAGTGAGGTGAGTATTCCCCGAAGAATCTTGAGAATATTTTGGAATGAGTCTCTCGAGGTTTGTCCAATAACAATAACTTACCAATTTATTAATTTTTGCTACTGCTTTCACCCTACTCTTCTATCAACATGGCTGCCTTACTGTCAGGATCTGAGTCGTTTATGAAACGGTTGTGCGTTTTGGGTGGCGTTTGTCAGGGGATTTGAGCCGGTGCCCTGTACTTCTCTGGTCCTGCTCTTTGCTCCTGAGCTTTTAGGTTAGTGTTTGGGTTTTGGCCTCAATGTCTACTTGAGCTTACTTTGTGTCTCGGTGGATGCGACCTTCAGGTGTGTGTAATTGTCGTCCACCTATCAGGTCTTTCCGGGTCTGTAAGAGGCTGACTACTGACTTCAGTCCTCGCCGGTTTTCGTGGTGACCAGCTAGGAACTTTTGGCCCAGTCTTGAAGAGTTTATTCGGAGGTTCTTCAGACCCGGCTTACGTCTGAAGTGTCGACAATGTAAATGGAACGGCTGCAAAATGCAGAATAAATTTTGAAGTTTTATTTTTCTCCTTTTCTTTTTACAAGCGACTAAAACTTTTAAGTATCTTAAAAACTAAGAAGCAGCATCATGTGTCTCCTAGCAAGAAATGAGTAATTCTGATATTAGAATGCAAATTATTCTGTGCCTTCATTTAGATTCACTGACACTTAGAGATTTTGGATGGATGTCAGAGCTCTGTAGGATTTTTTTTTTTTTTTTTGCTTTTTCTGTAAATTATTAGCGATTTGGGTAAGTGATGTAATTAACATTCAGTTTCTGGTTGCGTAGAAGCTGAAAGCACTGACGATACTAAACTATTGTGTTACATTGCACACACATAATGTTATATTAAGAGCTCTGCTTAAAATTCCTTCTCTGTCATCGATCGTAGTTCATGTAGGTTCAGTTCAGATGAAGATAATGGGATTGAGCGAAACAAACTCTGGTCTTCCATAAAGACTCCAAAGGTCGTTCATAAAATATCCATACCAAAGTCATCCTGCACCTGGATAGCAGATGGCACACTTTAAAGCTGATGTCACGCGTTGCAGATTTTGCAGATTTTTTTTTTAGCTCAAGTCAAGAGTGGCTTCAAAAGGAAGCAGATAATATGAAGAAACCTCTTATCATTCTCGCTCCTGCCAAATTCACTCCTGGCTGTGGCTTGAAAAACTGCAGCAAAATCTGTTATAAAAAAATATAGCTTTTTCGCAACGTATGGTTTCAACATGATTGGGTTTCTGTCAGCAGAACCCATGGCCATAGGTAGGATAGGGTCACTAGATAAAAATAATACTAATTTTATTTATACAATGCAACATATTCCGTAGCAGTTTACAAGTCAGAGGTAGGGTTGAGCGATCATGTTTGGAAAAGATCAGAATTCGATCAGCGATCGAGAAAATTTCACGATCACGATCGGAATTCCGAACACGATCTTTTTAGGTGGGATCGAGATCGGTACTATTTCCCACAATGCTTTGCTTAGCCTTCACACTGAGTATACGCTCCGCTCATTCTGAGTGGAGTGTATACTCAGTGTGAAGGCTCTGCTGCGGTTCCATAGGAATGAATGGAAGCAGCCGGCACACAGCCTTAACCCCTTGTGCGCCGGCTGCCTCCATTCATTCTAATGAGAGACTAAACTAACATCTCTAGTAGCTACTTACCTCCAGAGATGGATGCTCCGGTGTTCGGTGTTCTCCTTCTTCTTCGCCTCGCTGCCGCTCCATGCTGCTCTTCTCGCCTCTCTGCTGCCGCCTCCCAGGTTAGTGTTTAAAGAGCTAGGAAGGCGGGGCTTGTGGCTTAGGAGAGTGTGGGCGGGTGCAGGGCGGGGAGATGTGACGTCTCCTAACCCACCCACACTCTCCTAATCTGGGAGGCAGGGGGCAGCAAGGGGAGCGGCAGCGAGGCGAAGAAGAGCACCGGGCACTGGAGCAGCCATCTCTGCAGGTAAGTGGACACCAGGGGGGACTAAGTAGCCAGAGGATTAAAAAAAAATCCTCTAGCTTTTTAGTGATTCACTACACAGAGTGGATTCTAACAATTAAAGCGTTCAATTGTTAGATTCCATGCTGTATAGTGAATAGGATTGCTTTTAAAATCCGATCTCCGATTAGTAAAAAAATCCCATTGACTTGCATTGGGATCGGAATTGGGATCGAGATCGGGTTCGAATGAAAAATGATCGGAAATCGGATTTTAAAATCGATACCGAAAAGTCAAGATCGGCTCAACCCTAGTGAGAGGACATATAAACAGGCAGTATGAGACATTACAATGTGACTAAGAAATAGACATATCAAAGAGAGGTCCCGGCTCGCAAGAGCTTACAATCTATGAGGAAATAGGGAGACACGAGAGGTCACAGGGTACAATGTGTTTAGTACGATGGTCCAGACATCTATTAATAGATAAGTTCATATAACTGAAGTTATATGAGCCGTCACCAGCAGGTATCTGGGACTATACAGATACTATGTGCAAGGAGTGCAGGGTCACTTCTAGATGGAGGGGTCAGGTTCTGAGGAATAGAGGAGGAAGAACAGCTTAGGATAACACCTGATAGTGCAATGTGCGGAGGTGTAGGACAATGTGATCAGGTCATGTGCTGTAGTTGAGGATTAATCGAACTGTCCGGGTAAATCATTCCAGAGCACCGGTGCAGCTTGAGAAAAGTCTTGGAGACGAGAGTGGGATGTTCAAATAATAAAGGATTTTCAGACCAGAGAGGACGATTAGGGTGGTAAATAGTGACGAGAGAGGAGATATAGGGGGGCACAGTGCTATGGAGGGGTTTATGGGTGTGTGTAATAACTTTATATTGTACTAGCTATAACCCGCAACTTCGTCCGCTGTCCCCTCACCCTTGCGTGATCACCTGCAGCGCGGCCCGTGGCCCCCCAGGGCCCTTTCCTTGCAGCCAGCGCGGTCACCTCCCACAGTGTCGTGGGTCGGAACCCCACGGCCCCGCTGCTGCACGTTCGACCCTCCCCTTTCCCTCCACCCGCGCCCCCGGCTCTCCCCTTACCCTCCACCCGCGTTCCTGGCCCCCTTTCCCCCTTTAGAGTTCCAGTGACCTCCTACATCTACCCCTTCTCCCCAGCACCACCCACCCGTGACCTCGGTTACCCTCCCCCCCTTTCCACATGTGCAATCTGGCCCCCCTCCCCCCTACTTGCCTTCTGCTCTCTAGTGTGAAACCCGACCCCCCCGGCCCCCTCTGTAACCCCTACCACCAGCACCTCCCCCAAACCAGCAACCCCCCCGATCACCCGTGCCCCCCCCCTCTCCCCCTTAAGCAAGCCGGCGATCCCTGTTCCCGCAGCACTCACCATGTAGATGCTTGGGAGCAGTGTGTCCTTTCCGTGTGTGCGGTCCTTTCCGTGCTGTGTGTGTTCCCGGTCACACAGATCAAGGGTAGGCTTGTTTGGGCCGGGTGCGCTGCCGCATGCTAGGCCAGCCTGAGGCAATGTGTGGCCGGGCAGCATGTGAGCAGCATTCGGAAGCATGCAGGCAGCCGCCATGTTCAACGAGGAGTCCCCGTGCGCTGGCCACGCCAACAATTTGGCGCCAACCTATGGGCCGCTGTGCTCGCTCCCTATCCTGCCCACATACCGCCATGTACCAATAGGAGTGGTGTGTAACTCTCTGCGCTGACGTCATGCCGGCCTGACAGTGGAGCAGGCGACAACTTTGGAGGGTTGCGGTGGCGTTTTGGGGTGAGTGAGACACTTTTAAAGTAGTCTATTACCCCTTCCTGGCCAATATGTAGGTGTGTGTGAAATTTCTAGGAAATCCATTCAGCCGTTCGAGTGTGATTGAGGAACAAACAACCAAACATCCAAACTCTTAATAGGATTCTTTGTGGCAACCAGTGCAGTGACTGACACCAGGTAGATCTGTGTGTTGGAGAGGCAGTAAGATGAGTCTGGGGGTCGCATTCAAGACAGATTGTAGAAGGAAAAGTTTAGTTAGAGGAAGGAGAATTAGTAAAGAATCGTAACAGCGAAGATGAGAGAGAATCAGAGAATCAGTGAGGGGTTTTAATGTATCCAGAGTGAGAAAAGAGAGAATTCTAGAGATGTTTCTGAGGTTCAGGTGACAAGAGCTTGCCAGTCTATGAATACATGGAGTGAAGGTGAGATCTGATTCATATACAACCCAAGGACAGACCACAGCCAGTAATGGAGATATCAGGGTTATTAGATGCAGAGAACACAAGGTCTGTATAAGAGCTATATACACAGACAGCAGGCTACTTAGAAGCTGTGCACACGTAACACGGGATACTTTTCCATTTCCACTATTTTCCTCTCCTTGCAGACGGACGCTGTGCAGGTGCTTATAGTACGAGCCCCTGAAACAAAGCTTGTTATACGGGCGCTGCAGTCTTACAGCCGGGCATGACTGTTTAGGTAAACACTTCCTTCTAATGGCAGAGACATAATACAGTCTGATCCTTTACAGACAGCGAGGAAGACACCGCATCAGATTTCCTGCTGTCTTGTCTGGAAAACGGATAGAGGTACCTGTTCGGAGAACAGATGGCCATAAAAGCACATGCCCTATCGATCGTCATCTTTATACGAAAGGCTGTATACAATTGCGCAACCCGAATATTTCTATCGCTTCACAATATCAGAAATGTAAAAAAGGCAACTTTATAAATAGTTTGGATTATTGTATCTAAATGTTTTGTGTATGCAAATTCTAGGCAGTCCCCGTCCATCACAACAAACAAGTCTCGTGTAGTCTCATTTCTTGCTAAACAACCAAATAATAATAATACGTGACTACGACTACGGGATAAGACTAGCCACATAGGTGTACATCGGTGTGGAATATGCAAAATTGGCTTGTTTCTTCATTTTAGCATCGGTGATCTTCCCGAAAGTTCTTTAGACAGAAAGTTTGCAGATGTTTCCTCCGTGGACTTTCTGTTCGAATTAATGGGTAGACCGCCGGTATTTCTGTAGGTATACTTGACATGCTGTGACAGGCGGTTTTGGAAATCACAGCATGTCCACACCACAAAGTGGGCATGGGATTTGCTAGAATACCACCCACTTTTCCCTAACTGTAAAACGTTGCGATTTTTCCTACGAGCAAATCGCAGCATTTACGTCCCATGGGGCCCCCGGCCTAAAACAGTGTTTCCCAAGCTTTCCAGACTCAAGGCGTTCCTGCAAAATCATTTTTACCAAAAGACAAAAAATAGCACTTTTTTTCTGATGCAGTTTTGGTGCAATTGTAACTGCATCACAATTGCATGGTGTTAGAGATGAGCGAACAGTAAAATGTTCAAGGTTCGATATTCGTTTCGAGTAGCCCCTCAATATTGGACTACTCAAATCGAATATCGAACCCTATTATAGTCTATGGGGGGAAAATGCTCGTTTCAGGGGTAGGCAACGTTCGATCAAATTATGCTTACCAAGTCCACGAGTGAGGGTCGGGCTGGATCCTCCGAGAAGTCTTCTCCGTGCAGCGACCCCGCGGCGTCTTCCAGCTCTGAATTCACTCTGCCAGGCATGGGGCCTGGGCAGAGCCGACTGCACATGCCCGCACTACAAGCGGACATGCGCAGTCGGCTCTGCCCAGGCCCGATGCCTGGCAGAGTGAATTCAGAGCCGGAAGACGCACGAAGAAGACTTCTAAAGGTGGGAGAAGAACCAGTGTTGATTGGCCGACTGTATAGCATTCGGCCAATCAATGCTGGTTCTGCATCAAACTTTTACATTCGAACAGCGAGTGGTACTCGATCGATCGAATACCGTAGTATTCGATCGAATACCTACTCGATCGAGTACTACTCGCTCATCTCTACACGGTGTGAATGCAACCTGAAAGATACACCATCCATCCCCATCACCTTTTACTATCACCAGGTTTTTTTTAGTGGCCCCCACATAATAGCATACTGCCTAATGGACCAACACATAGTATGTGGTTCTCCAGTGGTACTACACAGCAAAATGCACCCCAGTGGTCCACAATAATAGTATTCCCAGGGGCCCTCACACTCCTAAAAATGCTATGGTATGCCAGTAGACATCTAATAAGGCAACACTGTGGCGCCCAGGCAAATGGTAATGGTCCCCAGACAAGTGATAATTCTTCCCAGTGGCCCCCTGGAAAGTAGAAATTGTCTCCAGTGGCCCCCAGGAAGGTGGTAATGTTCTTCAGAAGCCACTAGGCAAATGCTAATGTCCCTGAGGCAAATGGTAGTGCTCTCTAGGCAAACAGTAATGCCCTCAGTGGCCCCCAGACAAATGGTAATCCCCCAATGATACCCAGTTAAATTTTAATATCTGACACTGGCCCAAGGCAAATGGTAATCCCCCCAATGGCTCCCAGAAAAATGGTTGTGGTGCCCAGGCAAATTTTAAAGCTCCCTAATGGCCCCAAGGAAAATGGTATTGTCCCCCAGTGGCCCCCAGACTGTAGTTGTGACATGTTAATTAAAAAAAACAAAACCCATTCTCGTTCCTCAGTAAAATTAAGAGGAAATTCCTCTTCATTTTCTGCCACTGGCATTTTCGGCTAGCATCAGTATTCCGTCGCGGCATCCAGGTGAATGGGCCTAATCAGGAGGGTGTCTCAAGCTGCGGAATCCGCGGCAAGATTGAGCAAGACGCTTCTTTTTTTTCTGCGTTTTCAATGACAGGCAGGATCCGAGTGGAATCTGCTCTGGATTCGGGGGCGAAATCCGCGGCAAATTCCTCAGGTGAACACAGCTTTGCCGTTCTTGTCAGCAGCTCAATGCATCGGCTCTTCACCTGGTATATTTTGCAGATGCTTGGCTGATAGAGCAAGAATAGCTTCCTGCTCCACCATTTTATTCAACTACATCGGCATCCCAGGGATGGCAGTATATTTGAGAGAAGACATAAATCTGCTAGAAGACAATCGGCTATTTCGTTTCCAGATTGCCTTGGCATTCCTGGTGGGTCTCTACTGCTCTAGGGTTTTAGGTTGAACTTGATAGACCTACATCTTTATTCAACTTTATTAACTACTAGCTATAAACCGCAACTTTGTCCGTTGTCCCCTCACCCTTGCGTGATCTACCTGCAGCGTGGCCCCCCATGGCCCTTTCCTTGCAGCCAGCGCGGTCACCTCCCACAGCGTCGTGGGCCGGGACCCCACGGCCCCGCTGCTGCATGTTCGGCCCTCCCCTTTCCCTCCACCCGCGCCCCCAGCTCTCCCCTTACCCCCCACCCACATCCCTGGCCCCCTTTCCCCCTTTAGAGTTCCAGTCACCTCCTACATCTACCCCTTCCCCCATCACCATCCGCCCGTGAGCTCGGTTACCCCCCCCTTTCCACATGTGCAATCAACCCTCCTCCCCCTACTTGCCTTCTGCCCTCTGGTGTGAAATCCGACCCCCCCCCCCCTGGCCCCCTCTGTAACCCCAACCACCAGCGCCTCCCCCAAACCAGCAACCCCCCCTTCCCCCCTGGCCCCTACCGATCACCTGTGCCCCCCCACCGCTCTCCCTCTTAAGCAAGCCAGCGATCCCAGTTCCCACAGCACTCACCATGTAGATGCTGGGGAGCTGTGTGTCCTTTCCGTGTGTGCAGTCGTTTCCGTGCTGTGTGTGTTCCCGGTCGCAGAGTTCAAGGGTAGGTGCGGCTGGGCTTGTTTGGGCCAGGTGCACTGCTGCGTGCTACGCCGGCCTGAGGCAATGTGTGGCCGAGCGGCATGTCAGCCGCCATCTTCAGCGAGGATTCCCTGCACGCTGGTCACGCCCACAATTCAGCACCAACCTATGGGCCGCTGTGCTGGCTCCCTATCCTGCCCACACACCGCCATGCACCAATAGGAGTAGCGTTTAACTACCTGCGCTGACATCATGCCCGGCCCGATAGTGGAGCAGGCGACAACTTTGGAGGGTTGCGGTGGCGTTTTGGGGTGAGTGACACACTTTTAAAGTAGCCTATTACCCCTTCCTGGCCAATATGTAGGTGTGTGTGAAATTTCAAGGAAATCCATCCAGCCATTCGAGTGTGATTGAGGAACAAACATCCAAACACACAAACCCACAAACATCCAAACCCACAAACATCCAAACTCACAAACTTTCACATTTAGAATATTAGTAGGATGTATGTACGCACCAAAATGAGGGAATTAGTTTAAAAAAAATTAAATCAATACGTTGTAAATATACCCCAAAATATAGCCATTGAAAAATACAACTTATCCTGCAAAAAAATAAATAAATAAATAAATAAATAAGTAAATAAATAAATAAATAAATAAATAACATTATGCCTCTTGGAGTACAACAATTAAAAAAAAATGGAAAAAAAAATAATCACAAAGGGGTTAATGGCATCTTGCCGTATACTGAAGGTTAGGATAAGTTCAGCTATGGTGCTTTGAAGATGTTCTTTCTAAGCATGACGAATATGCATGTGAATTTAAAACAGGATATTAATAAATCTGCTAGCCAAGACAAAAAAGAAACAAAAAAAGACAAGCCGGGATTTTTTTTTAAATTTCCATAGAGCTTATAATGAAGTGCACTTGTCAGCATCTTCCAGTCTATAATCACAGTTATATCTGGGGAGAAGGTGGAGACCGGTTTGTACAACTTCTTAGTCAACACCGTTGTCACATCATCCTGACACTCTCAGAATAGGATGTGACATGAATTCCTGGAGGAAATGCCGCCATAATGATCCTCGTCTATTGACAGGGAGGAATAATAGAAATGTCACATTAAGATTTATCCAGAAGATTAAGAGGCAATTGGGTTCTTCGAGTTAGTGGAAAATTAGCACTGCCCAATAGGCAAACAGAACTTTTGTTGCTCGTGGTTGACTATAACATTGCCGAAAAAGTGATCAACTCGGGATCTAGAATCTGAAATTTGGAGGACATAAAGCAAATTTAGAGGTTGCTATTGAGGTTAAGAGGTTGCTATTGCAAGTGATATTATTGGATATCGAGGATATCGAACTGCAGCGTTCCATGGTAAAACCTAGTTCTTGTCATGGTGGAACTTTTGATATTTTGTGCTCCTCATGGGTGGGGCAACATGAATTTGCTGAAAGGGGTGGTCTCTTTAGAGACAATGTGGCTAGCTTTGATCACAAACTCTGGAGAGGTCGTGTAGTGACACATGGCAAACTTTCAGATGCATGGCCGTCCATGTAATCCATGGGAAAAGTTTAAGTTTGCATGAATGGGAGTTGCCAATTAATGGATCTTTATAAGGAGGGCCCCCATTCGATTATGTCCTGATAAGGAAAAGAATGGTTGTTTTCAGTCCCTTTAAAGGGATCCTATCATTAAAACTCAATTTTTCTGCCTACCACGTCGGAATAGCCTTAAGAAAGGCTATTCGTCTCCTACCTTTAGATGTCTTCTCCGTGCTGCTGTTCGGTGTATAATCCGTTTTTCATCGGTATGCAAATGAGTTCTCTCGCTGCACTGGGGGCGTCCCCAATGCTGCGAAAGAACTTTCCAGCGCCACCTCCATTTTCTTCAGGAACCTAAATTTTCTTCAGGAAATTTTCCTCTTCGCGTCTTCTTCCGGCGGTGGCTTCAAACTTCTAGGCCTCGAGCAGCCGACTGCGCATGCCTGTCGGCCACAAGAAAATCACCGCTTGCAATACTATTTAATCGGCCATTTTCTTGTGGCCGGCGGGCATGCGCAGTTGGCTTTGCCCTAGGCCCGAGGCCTACAAGCCAACCCCTGAAAAAAGACGTGACGAAGACTTGTTCCTGAAGAAGATGGAGGCGGCACTGGAGAGTTCTCTCACAGCATTGGGGATGCCCCAGTGCTGTTTGAGCGCTGGGGACCTCCCCAGTGCTGCGAGAGAACTCATTTACATTATATACTGGATTATATATTGCATTATATACTGGACTATATAACGGCGGCATGGAGAAGACATCTAAAGGTAGCAGAAGATTAGCCTTTCTTAAGGCTATTCCTACGTGTTATGCAGAAAAAAATGAGTATTAATGATAGGATCCCTTTAAGGAAGCATCATTTATCACCCTCTGATCCCCTTCCTCTACATCATCTGATCCCCTGATCCCCACGTGACTTCACATTCCCTTATATTACCTCTATAATTCACCTTCTTCCCCAGGGCTACCAATAGCTGATGTCTTGTATTCCTATAAGTAAATATGGTCATGGGATGTCAATGAGTTATAGGAAAAAATTTCTATTTTTATTTACATATTTTTAGTATATTTTTTCCATTAAAACCTGATAACAAGCAGCACATTTACCATTTTGCAATAAATTACATTTCGCATGAATAAAGAGTCGTAGAACACGCAATTAACTTTGACTTTCATTAGTCCTTACCATAGAAAAGCAATGGATTTTGATCTAAGTTTTAGCCCGACATGAAGAGAAAATATCCTGTGAAAACATCAAAAATTAGGACTTTTTAAGGTATTTTACCTATTTTGAGTTATTTCATAAAAAATGACTAGAGCACAAGAAGAATAAAATTCCACAGACTGTGATCATTTGTTGAGCGAGTGTTTTATCCACAGGTACTTTAATTAAATGGAAAGAGAAACATCAGCAGAACCTACTGACCCAAAAATGTCCATTAAACTGAAGTCGCTCCTTGGGGAAATAAAGAATTGCAAGAAAAAATAGACTAAAAAAACAAATAAGTTGGTAAAGGTTAGAGGAGAGTGTATGGAAGAGTCAGAGAAAGAGATAGGAAATGAGAGAGGAAAAAGTTGAATACAAATAATTGCCCGGGTTCATATGTAGGGATCACAGATTGGATGGTAATTAAAGTGTTATCTATGGATCAAAATGGAATCAGAATATAATATTATCAAAATTATTACTGGCTGTAAAGTATCTGCCGAGGAAGGTTCCAAATGTTCCATACAGGTATCCACCCTCACCATAGTTCACATGGCTGAACATAGATATATAGACAGGTACAAACAACTTTCATCGTAAAGGTGAATAGATGGGACTTGGCATGTGGATCAATACAAGTATGGCAATTCCAAATATGCTTATGTCTTATCGTCTTATGTAGCTAATATTATATAAAACAGATTCTGCTAAGCCCTAAGAGGTACTAATACTAATCCTAACCCTAAACCTCTAAACCTAACCCTAACCCTAAACCTCTAAATCTAACCCTAACCCTCTAACCCTAAGCCTCTAATCCTAACCCTCTAACCCTAACCCTCTAAACCTAACCCTCTAACCCTAAACCTAACCCTACACCTCTAAATCTAACCCTAAACCTAACCCTAACCATAAACCTCTAAACTTAACCCTAAACCGCTAAACCTAACCCTAACCCTCTAACCCTAAAATTAAACCTAACTATAAACCTCTAAACCTAACCCTTAACCCTAAACCTCTAAACCTAACCCTAAACCTAACCCTCTAAATCTAACCTTCTAACTCTAAACCTCTAAACCTAACCCTCTAACCCTAAACCTAACCCTCTAAATCTAACCCTCTAACTCTAAACCTCTAAACCTAACCCTCTAACCCTAAACCTAACCCTAAGCATAAACCTCTAAACCTAACCCCCTAACCCTAAACCTCTAAATCTAACCCTCTAACCCTAACCCTCTAACCCTAAACCTCTAAATCTAACCCCCTAACCCTAAACCTCTAAATCTAACCCTCTAACCCTAAACCTCTAAACCTAACCCTCTAACCCTAAACCTAACCTTAACCCTGCTGTTCTGTTCGCATTTGCTATACACTTGTACTGTCCCCGGGTCAATATGACCCGACCTATTAATTCTTGATTTTTAGCTACACTAATTGTTTTATTTGAATACTTTTTTTTATTGAAATACTGTATGTGAACATGTTTGATCATAAACAAAAGAAAAATTTAAATTCAAACTTAATTATTATTATTATTTTTCATAAAAAGGTTACACAGGCTTTTTGCAATTATCTTCGATTGTTGACATTCTGCACACAAATAATAAAGAAGCTTTACATTACTATTACTAAAACATGAAATTTAACTTTTTGATAACAAATTTTATAAATCAACAAATGAAAAATCATAAAAACTTCAACCATTTTAAAAAGAAAAAAACTGAACATGTTCATGCGTTTTTACACTGAGCACAATAATAAGACACATGTCCTTTACACAGATATTTTGAACATCCAGCACATGTCAGATTAGTCTTATTGTCACAGGAAGATGGACAGAAGCTCCATCTCTTCCTTGTTTTGCTGGTAGCTGTGCTGGTGGAGGCCGTGGATGTGGAGTCTCTTTCTTGAGCATACTGGACACTTTTTACAATGGCTGCTGCTCCCTCACTTCTGGGGGTCACTTTTCTGCTCTCAATATATGGCCTCACCAGGGATTTTCCCGATTCCTCAAGAAATAATCTTCTTTTATGCAGCTTATTCCGGTTCCAATCGGGGTCGATGTCTCTCCATAAGACAAATGCATTGTATGCAGAAACGTCCAGTATGTTATAAAATAAAATCATTGGCCACCGATTGGTTTTGCGTTTGCATGTATATGTTGATATTACTTGGTCTAAAGTATCAACTGCTCCCTTTGTGGCATTATAATCCAAAATAATGTCAGGCTTTCTGTCTTCTCTATCACTTACGGCATTGTCATGGTGCATTGTGCTCATGAGAATTACCTGTTTGGTTTTTTTCGGAACATAAGAAACAACAGTTGTATTTCCAGAAAAATAAAAAGTAGAACTGTACACCTCTCTCTTGCGAAGGATACCTTGCGGTAGTTCAGGTTTGTTTTTTCTCATAGTACCCAGCATGGTAAGTTGTTTTTTCTTCAACATCTGGCCTAGTTGATAGGATGTAAAAAAGTTGTCACATGTGACATTTTGTCCTTTTAGTCCATGAGTCAAATCTAGAACAACACGAATACCCTGATTATTTTCAGGTCTCTCATCAGGGCCTTTTCCTGTATACACTTGAACATTTAGAGCATATGAACTTTTGCTTTCGCAAAGTGTCCAGATCTTGATGCCATATTTTGCTGGCTTACTTGTTATATATTGTCTGAATGGGCACCTACCTCGGAATGCCACCAGTTGCTCATCAACAGTTACATTTTCACCACTGTTATACAATTTTGATAATTAATTTTACATAATTACTTGCTTACTGATAAGAAAAATGAAACCACCACCATTTGGAGATGAAGAACACATAAAAAACATAACTTTTGCAGTCAGAAGTAATCAGAGACCTGTAGAACAGTATAAAATGCTATCGGGTCATATTGACCCGAACAGTACAAGTGTAACAATCAGCGTGTAGCAAAAAGTAAACAAAAAAACAAAACAAAAACAAAAAAAACATGTAGAGCTCCACAAATAAGGAAAAGTCAAGGAACCACTAGTTTCAAATCCTCATTAAAAAAAAATCTGCAGGGTCTCAAAAATCATTTCGGGTCATATTGACCCGAACAGAACAGCAGGGTTAAGCATAAACCTCTAAATCTAACCCCCTAACCCTAAACCTAACCCTAAACCTCTAAATCTAACCCTAACCCTCTAACCCTAACCCTCTAACCCTAACCCTAGACATCTAAATCTATCGCTAAAACTCTAACCCTAACCTGGTAACTCTAACCCTAACCCTCTAACCCTAACCCTCTAACCCTAACCCTAACACTAAGCCTGATGGACTGTTTCTAGCTCGGCGGTTACCACAGGGTATACATTACTATGACGTACTATGACATGCATGTTTTAGCCGTTAATGGATCCAGTCACTTTAATGGGGTAAATGGAATTCAAAGAGTAAACTTCAGTCTCCATTTGCTTTTCTTTTATTTCCATGTTTTTCGCTGGAAAGAATTGTTGCCTACAGGGCTCTATATCTAAATTGAAAGATTATATTAATAAAATAATATTTTATCATAGATAGAAATTGACTTAAAGACAATGTCACCAGAAGCCAGAATATGACCCCATTCCCACAAATAGGTTAGGGTCCCATGAATCAAATAGTGGTTTCCCCTTCTGCCTCCGTTGCTGAGATATTGGTGTCTTTGCCAATTTGCAAATGAGCAACACCCATGCGGGTTTAGAGATCTCATTTGCTTATTGACAAAATTATCAATATCTTAGCGACTGAAGCCCCGATACACAGGGAGAAAACACAATATTCAGGTTCCAATCAGTCTATCTATCTATCTATCTATCTATCTATCTATCTATCTATCTATCTATCTATCTATCCAGTGGCATAACTACCATGGTAGCAATGGTAGCGGCTGCCACAGGGCCCGGGACATTAGGGGGCCTGGTGACAGCAGCTACTGCTGCATTTTTTTTTCTAATAGGCCGTTACAGGCCCTATTTACTTACCGATCCTGGCTGGGCCGGAATTGGTAAGTGACACCGCAGGCCCCACAAACACTATCATCATAATGATCGGAGGCCCAGGAGAGGTAAGAAACATAAAAAACACTGTTACTTATCTCTCCACGATCCTGCCAGGCCTCCTTCCTAGTTAGCAAAAAGTAAAGAATATCCAGCGTCTCCAGAAGGTAAAAATTAACTTTTACTTCCGCATTAAAAAAATATAAGCATCACAGGTAAGTACACCCAGCATACAGAGATTGTTTAAGCTACGCGTTTCAGAACCTTGCTGGTTCCTTCATCATGGCTTACTGCTAGCTTACACACAAGTTCCTTATAAAACAGTCAAAAATACAGACCCCTCCCCTAAAACATACACTCACCGGCCACTTTATTAGGTACACCTGTCCAACTGCTCGTTAACACTTAATTTCTAATCAGCCAATCGCATGGCGGCAACTCAGTGCATTTAGGCATGTAGACATGGTCAAGACAATCTCCTGCAGTTCAAACCGAGCATCAGTATGGGGGGGAAGAAAGGTGATTTGAGTGCCTTTGAACGTGGCATGGTTGTTGGTGCCAGAAGGGCTGGTCTGAGTATTTCAGAAACTGCTGATCTACTGGGATTTTCACGCACAACCATCTCTAGGGTTTACAGAGAATGGTCCGAAAAAGAAAAAACATCCAGTGAGCGGCAGTTCTGTGGGCGGAAATGCGTTGTTGATGCCAGAGGTCAGAGGAGAATGGCCAGACTGGTTCGAGCTGATAGAAAGGCAACAGTGACTCAAATAGCCACCCGTTACAACCAAGGTAGCCAGAAGAGCATCTCTGAACGCCGCACAGTACGTCCAACTTTGAGGCAGATGGGCTACAGCAGCAGAAGACCACACCGGGTGCCACTCCTTTCAGCTAAGAACAGGAAACTGAGGCTACAATTTGCACAAGCTCATCGAAATTGGACAATTGAAGATTGGAAAAACGTTGCCTGGTCTGATGAGTCTCGATTTCTGCTGCGACATTCGGATGGTAGGGTCAGAATTTGGCGTCAACAACATGAAAGCATGGATCCATCCTGCCTTGTATCAACGGTTCAGGCTGGTGGTGGTGGTGTCATGGTGTGGGGAATATTTTCTTGGCACTCTTTGGGCCCCTTGGTACCAACTGAGCATCGTTGCAACGCCAAAGCCTACCTGAGTATTGTTGCTGACCATGTCCATCCCTTTATGACCACAATGTACCCAACATCTGATGGCTACTTTCAGCAGGATAATGCAATGCCATGTCATAAAGCTGGAATCATCTCAGACTGGTTTCTTGAACATGACAATGAGTTCACTGTACTCCAATGGCCTCCACAGTCACCAGATCTCAATCCAATAGAGGAGCATCTTTGGGATGTGGTGGAACGGGAGATTCGCATCATGGATGTGCAGCCGACAAATCTGCGACTGCAACTGTGTGATGCCATCATGTCAATATGGACCAAAATGTCTGAGGAATGCTTCCAGCACCTTGTTGTATCTATGCCACGAAGAATTGAGGCAGTTCTGAAGGCAAAAGGGGGTCCAACCCGTTACTAGCATGGTGTACCTAATAAAGTGGCCGGTGAGTGTATATCAACTCTATATGGTAAGTATACCTTTAACCTGCATTATCATATATTAAACTTTTATTTTATAATCACTCGTCTCAGTTTTAAGTACTCGTAACTCATCACACTTTTATAATTTCAATTCATTTATATATGCAAACATCTAGTATTACATATATTATCACTATGATCATATATTGTTTATCCTTTTAACTATTTACCTGATCTTGTAGCATAGACCATTCTATGTCCATATTCACATTACCCTGGAATTGTCGGCCTGCTCCAGGCCGCAGCGTATTATCCTACAATATAACTATTATTTAATGGATATACGACAGGTCAGAGCTCATATTTAGACCATAGGGATGTCTGGTATTGAGTTTCATTATCCAATGCGCCTCACGTATTAACAGTTTTTTTCGCCAATTGCCGCCTCTAATGGGCTTAGGTACTCGCTCTATGGCGTAAAAAACTAACGACTCTGTTTTACCACCATGTTCCTCCCAAAAATGGCGAGAAACATTGGACATACTACCTTTTTGTTTAGAACTATCGCAAATATGTTCTGCTATTCTGATTTTTACTTTTCGGATCGAACATCCGACATATAATAATTTGCACTCAGTGCATTCAATAACATAAATGATGTAATTGCTATTGCAGTTTTAAAAATCTTTGATGCTATACACATTTTTGTGTTCTGAGTCAAAAAACTTGTTTGTTTTTTTAACGTATCGGCACATATTACAACGTGGCGTGCCACATCTAAAAAATCCTTTCACCTTGAGCCATGTTTCAGATGGACTTTGTTTTTCACTTATAAATAAACTTGGAGACAATATGTCTCCAAGTGAGCGACCTTTCCTAGCTGTGAATTGGACTCCATTTCTAAGTAAATTACATGTAATAGGGTCTTGTAGTAATATGGGGATATTGTGTTCAAAAATCTTCTTAATTTTATTAAATTGCCTGCTGTAAGGAGTGGAAAAAACTATTTTTTGATTATCTCTTAATAAATCCCCTTGTTTAGTTTTTTGTTTATTATTTTCCAATAAAGATTTTCGTGGCCTATTATCTGCTATTTTCTTTGCTCTCTCCTTGCAATCTCTGTACGCTGGGTGTACTTACCTGTGATGCTTATATTTTTTTAATGCAGAAATAAAAGTTAATTTTTACCTTCTGGAGACGCTGGATATTCTTTCCTTTTTGCTGGCTTTACAAGTGGAACAAGGTCCATCCACATCCGTGCGGCCCAGGATCAGGTGTTCATGATTAAGGGGTGAGCTGAATATACATTGTTTTTTGCTCCTTCCTAGATGTCTGACGTCTCTAACATCACATGAACCTGGCCTGCGTCCCGGGTCATGTGATGTCCGACGTCATTGAAAAAGGACGGCAGCGGAGGCCGACAACGTAGGAGCCAGGGGACAGGTAAGGAACAGTAGTTTTTTTTTATGTTTTATGTTTTTTTTATGTGTCTGAAAAGACCACAGAGTATAATAATTGTTTATGGGTGTCCACAGTGGGACATAATACTGTGTGCAGGGATCACTATGGGGCATAATACTGTGTGCAGGGGCCACTATGGGACATAATACTGTGTGCAGGGGCCACTATGGGACATAATACTGTGTGCAGGGATCACTATGGGGCATAATACTGTGCGCAGGGGCCACTATGGGGGATAATACTGTGTGCAGGGATCACTATGGGGCATAATACTGTGCGCAGGGGCCACTATGGGACATAATACTGTGTGCAGGGGCCACTATGGGGCATAATACTGTGTGCAGGGGCCACTATGGGGGATAATACTGTGTGCAGGGGCCACTATGGGGTATAATACTGTGTGCAGGGGCCACTATGGGACATAATACTGTGTGCAGGGGCCACTATGGGGATAATACTGTGTGCAGGGGCCACTATGGGGGATAATACTGTGTGCAGGGATCACTATGGGGCATAATACTGTGCGCAGGGGCCAATATGGGACATAATACTGTGTGCAGGGGCCACTATGGGGCATAATACTGTGTGCAGGGGCCACTATGGGACATAATACTGTGTGCAGGGGCCACTATGGGACATAATACTGTGTGCAGGGGTCACTATGGGGCATAATACTGTGTGCAGGGGCCACTATGGGGCATAATACTGTGTGCAGGGGCCACTATGGGACATAATACTGTGTGCAGGGGCCACTATGGGACATAATACTGTGTGCAGGGGCCACTATGGGACATAATACTGTGTGCAGGGGCCACTATGGGGCATAATACTGTGTGCAGGGGCCACTATGGGACATAATACTGTGTGCAGGGGCCACTATGGGGGATAATACTGTGTGCAGGGGCCACTATGGGACATAATACTGTGTGCAGGGGTCACTATGGGACATAATACTGTGTGCAGGGGTCACTATGGGGGATAATACTGTGTGCAGGGGCCACTATGGGACATAATACTGTGTGCAGGGGCTACTATGGGACATAATACTGTGTGCAGGGGACACTATGGGGACATAATACTGTGTGCAGGGGCCACTATGGGGCATAATACTGTGTGCAGGGGCCACTATGGGGGATAATACTGTGTGCAGGGATCACTATGGGGCATAATACTGTGCGCAGGGGCCACTATGGGACATAATACTGTGTGCAGGGGCCACTATGGGACATAATACTGTGTGCAGGGGCCACTATGGGGGATAATACTGTGTGCAGGGGCCACTATGGGACATAATACTGTGTGCAGGGGTCACTATGGGACATAATACTGTGTGCAGGGGTCACTATGGGGGATAATACTGTGTGCAGGGACCACTATGGGACATAATACTGTGTGCAGGGGCTACTATGGGACATAATACTGTGTGCAGGGGCCACTATGGGACATAATACTGTGTGCAGGGGTCACTATGGGGCATAATACTGTGTGCAGGGGACACTATGGGGACATAATACTGTGTGCAGGGGCCACTATGGGACATAATACTGTGTGCAGGGGCTACTATGGGGCATAATACTGTGTGCAGGGGACACTATGGGGACATAATACTGTGTGCAGGGGCCACTATGGGGCATAATACTGTGTGCAGGGGCCACTATGGGACATAATACTGTGTGCAGGGGCCACTATGGGACATAATACTGTGTGCAGGGGCCACTATGGGGGGTAATACTGTGTGCAGGGGCCACTATGGGGGATAATACTGTGTGCAGGGGCCACTATGGGGGATAATACTGTGTGCAGGGGCCACTATGGGGCATAATACTGTTTGGGGGGGCCACTATGGGGCATAATACTGTGTGCAGGGGACACTATGGGACATAATACTGTGTGCAGGTGCCACTATGGGGGATAATACTGTGTGCAGGGGCCACTATGGGGGATAGTACTGTGTGCAGGGGCCACTATGGGGGATAATACTGTGTGAAGGGGCCACTATAGGGCATAATACTGTTTGGGGGGGCCACTATGGGGCATAATACTGTGTGCAGGGGACACTATGGGACATAATACTGTGTGCAGGTGCCACTATGGGGGATAATACTGTGTGTAGGGGCCACTATGGGGGATAATACTGTGTGCAGGGGCCACTATTGGGGATAATACTGTGTGCAGGGGCCACTGAGGGACATAATACTGTGTGCAGGGGCGACTATGGGGGATAATACTGTGTGCAGGGGCCACTATGGGGCATAACACTGTGTGCAGGGGCGACTATGGGGGATAATACTGTGTGCAGGGGCCACTATGGGACATAATACTGTGTGCAGGGGCCACTATGGGGCATAATACTGTGTGCAGGGGCCACTATGGGACATAATACTGTGTGCAGGGGCCACTATGGGGCATAATACTGTGTGCAGGGGCCACTATGTGGCATAATAATGTGTGCAGGGGCCACTATGGGACATAATACTGTGTGCAGGAGCCACTATGGGGCATAATACTGTGTGCAGGGGCCACTATGGGGCATAATACTGTGTGCAGGGGCCACTATGGGGGATAATACTGTGTGCAGGGGCCACTATGGGGGATAATACTGTGTACAGGGACCACTATGGGGGATAATACTGTGTGCAGGGGCCACTATGGGGCATAATACTGTGTGCAGGGGCCACTATGGGACATAATACTGTGTGCAGGGGCCACTATGGGGGATAATACTGTGTGCAGGGGCCACTATGGGGGATAATAGAGCGCGCAGGAATGCGGAGGAGGTGGTTGGTCGAGGTCTTCGGCATCGGTTGGGGGGGGGGGGCTCATGTCAAAAGTTCAACACGGGGCCCCGCCATTCCTAGTTATGCCACTCTATCTATCTATCTATCTATCTATCTATCTATCTATCTATCGGGATCAGTTTATATGCTGGGTTACAGTGACTTTAAAGGAATTTGTCAAGTTTGATCCATTCCCAGACAAGGTATTTTGTTGCTATGATCCTATAAATCAGCTTCAATCTCTGTGAGATCCAGGTATCAAGTGTTCCGTTTCCCTGCAGTGCCACCTCTGGCCAAATAAAGCATTGCATAATGTATATTAAAATCAATATGCCGATCTTCTCATTCTTTCATATCCTTGGTCCTCCAGAGTAACCACTCTTCTATCTGAGCCAGTGTAACTCGGAGCTATAACACTATTCTATTACTTTGCAGTTAGGCGATATAATATCTCACTTTTACGGTTGCTCCATTGTAATCTTTTGTCATAAAGATATGAATGATCTGAGGCAATCCGAGCCAAGAAATTTATTGCAAGGCTTCATAACGCTGAGGAGAACCTCTGGTAAACCGGCCATGAGAGCAATCAGACCATGTGGCGCTCCCGTGATTAGAAAGCTGCAGGAATTGCCTTTAGCATCGCAACAACTGGCTCCAGATCATCAGTTCATGATCACCCTGGGACGCGGCATGTATGATTAATCCCCGGCCATGCTTAATTGATCATTGAGCTAAATGCGGCCATTACTTCTTAATTTTAAAGGAGTCTGGGGCGACAACGCATTGAGGCGAAAAGGACAGTCTTCAAGACAAGAGCGGTAATGCTCTTCCGTTTATGGGCGAGAATTGGGCAGTAAACACCAGATACGGCGACTTCCTTCACAACGTGCGTCTTAGTTATCAGGATCGGGAAATATTTTGTCAGATTAAAAGTATTTTTTCATGGCATTTCATTAAGACTGAATTTATAAAATACACAGTTTAGGGTTTTATTGGTTTTCAAGGTTGCGGTGTTATCGGAAATCCTTCTTAGATTATGTTCTTGCTATGCCTTACACTTAAATGCCAAGGAAATTGTCAATCATTCCGCATAGTCAAGGAAAAACAGATAATATCCTTGCAATAAACATTGATGTAATGAGCGCGCCAGTCATTCCAAAACAAGAGTGACTTTATGGCGGCATTTAGGCTCCGGTCACGTTTCTGGCATATGCAATATATAAAAAAGATATTCAAAAATATATCTCGGTAGAACTGTAATCTAAAAATTTTTTGGGAGGAGTCTTCATTAGTGGATACCTTTTTTAATAGCGAACTAAAAATGATGACTAGAGATGAGCGAGTAGTTAAATGTTCAAGGTTCGATATTCGTTTCGAGTAGTCCCTCAATATTCGACTACTCGAATCAAATATTGAACCCTATTATAGTCTGTGGGGGGAAAAATGCTCGTTTCAGGGGTAGGCAACATTCGATCAAATAGAACTTACCAAGTCCACGAGTGAGGGTCGGGCTGGATTCTCCGAGAAGTCTTCTCCGCGCAGCGTCCCCGCAGCGTCTTCTGGCTCTGAATTCAATCGGGCCTAGGCAGAGCCGACTGCGCATGTCCGAACTACAAGAAAATGGCCGATTACAGTCAAAGCGGCCATTTTATTGTAGCGCGGGCATGCGCAGTCGATGCCTGGCAGAGTGAATTCAGAGCCAGAAGATGCCGCGGGGACGCAGCGCGGAGAAGACTTCTAAAGATAGGAGAAGAACCAGCGTTGTTTGGCCGACTGTATAGCATTCGGCCAATCAACGCTGGTTCTGCATTGAATTTTTCCATTCGAATAGCGAGTTGTACTCGATCGAGTACGAGTATTTCGAATACCTTAGTATTCGATCGAATACCTACTCGATCGAATACTACTCGCTCATCTCTAATTGCGAGCTTTCAGGACTACTAAAAAGGTCCCTTTATCAGGCTGGTAGAACTGTAGGCAGACTTGTGGACAGACTATCCTCTGGGCCAGATCGGGACACCCTATTTTTCCAGTATAGAATAATGTCAACTAGCAAAATGTACCAAACAAAAACTTATGGTATATGCAAGATAATGGGACTTGGATGACCATGCCAAATTATACTTCGCATGTGTCAGATTACCACTTTTCACTCTCTTATTTGGGATGACCTGGTAGAGGTGAGAGGCTTAGACAGGCTTAGGGGGATATCGTCACTCCTTAGGGAGAGACCACCATATAGGTGTGTGGAATTCCTAATTACATCATGGAAGACAGATTTGCATATTCTTCCCATGGTCCCTTGCAAAGTGGAGTGCTAAAGGCTTAATAAGTCTCCACACACCTATATGGTGGTCTCTCCCTAAGGAGTGACGATATCCCCCTAAGCCTGTCTAAGCCTCTCACCTCTACCAGGTTAGTCTTCTCTACACCAGTCTGATGAGATGCAATAACATCGAAATGGCCGTCCTCGTTTGAGAGACTATACCTTGTAATAATCCCAGCATCATTGCAAAACAAAGGCATCTTGGAAGGTTGAGCATGATGTTAAAGGGAGCAGCCTTTATTGGGCCATATCACTGAGATTCTGTCTTCCTAATTACATCAGGGAAGACAGGCTTGCACATTCCAGTGAGCGCCCTCTATTAGTTTGCAACACTGAGGCACCTGACTTCCTAATTACATCATGGAAGACAGATTTGCATATTCTTCCCATGGAACATTTATTTCGTTCATTGATTGACTGATCTCACTTTGATCGAGATCACAATCCAAAGCTTCCCTTTCACATATACCCCAATACATCCCATGGATAAGGGTTGTCTCAAGGCTGTAGATGATCATTGTGTCAGGGGGCAAATCTGAGGCCCCCACCACATATTTTGGGTCCCTTTTGAATGCCCTTTGAAATGTATAAAATAAAGCCCAAATATTCTTCCATCTCTTTGGCTTTTACAAGACATACAAATCCATTAGGGATTCACATAAAATCTCCATGCTTTCTTCCATCGCTCATTTTCAACATTTTCTGCTTTTTCAATTCCCATGTCACATAAAAGGCAAAATTACAGTATTAAAATAAATGTCTATAAAAATCTGTCCCCATGTCCCGGACTGACCTGTAAATCGAGATTTGTAAAAGATGGAAAGACTAGTGAATGTGTACCAGGATATCCTTAATATAGGAACAACTTTTGTATTTGGGGCCGTATTTGTGGCATCGATCCAATTTATTAACACATTTTGGCTCCTTTCTGTAAACTCCTTCCTTGGTATCCACTTTCCCCGGATATTGGCAGTGAAAACCCTCAATGAGTAGGGATTAGTGAACTGGCTCGTAATCAACTTGGTTGACTTCTCTAAAAATATCAGGTTTGACCAAAACCGAAGTTTTGGGGGTTTGCCACCCAGGAATCCTTATTATAATGGAGGAAAACTTTAGACCCCAGAGTGGGCAGCATGTTGGCTCAGTGGTTAGCAGCGTGGTCTTGCAGTGCTGGAGTCCTAGGTGGCTATAATAAGGCCATTATGGCAGTAATAGGGGTCTTCTGGTTGTAATGGGGCACTTTGGTTGGCATAGAGGAAGACACGGTGGCCATAATGTAACTATTTTGACTGGAACTGCATTCAAGGCATTGTGGCTGTTATGGGGCATTGTGGCTATCATGAGGAGGCTGTGGCTATCCTAAGAGCACTGAGGCTAGTAAAGGGAGCATTGATGACGGTGTGGCTACCATGAGGTCATGGCAGCTGATATAGAGGATATGGTATGTGGCTTGACATTGTGGCTGTCATGGGCGCATTGTGGCTATAATGAGGATCTTGTGGCTATCATAGAAGCGCTGAGTCTAGTAAGGGAGCATTGATGATGGTGTGAATACCATGAGGTCATAATGGCTGATATAGAGGATATGGTATGTGGCTTGACATTGTGGCTGTCATGGGTGCATTGTGGCTATAATGAGGATCTTGTGGCTATCATAGAAGCGCTGAGTCTAGTAAGGGAGCATTGATGATGGTGTGAATACCATGAGGTCATAATGGCTGATATAGAGGATATGCTATGTGGCTTGACATTATGGCTGTCATGGGAGCATTGTGGCTATAATGAGGATATTGTGGCTACCGTAAGAGCATCGAGTGTAATATCTAGTGGCTATAATGAGTATGTTTTGGCTATGGTAACAGCATTGAGTCTAGTGAAAGGGGCATTGATGAGGGTGTGGCTACCATGAGGTCATAGTGGCTGACATAGAGGATATGGTATGTGACTTTTCATTGTGGTTGTCAGGGGGCATTGTGGCTATGATGAGGATGTTGTGGCTATTGTAAGAGCATTGAGTATAGTAAAGGGGCATTGATGACGGTGTGGCTACCATGAGGTCATGGCGGCTGACATAGAGGATATGGTATGTGGCTTGACATTATGGCTGTCATGCAGTCTATCAAATCATATCAAACAGGCTTTATTGGAACGTCCGAATAGATATTTGGCATTGCCAAAGCTAGTAAAGTGTGTGTGTGTGAGGGGGGGGGGGGGAGGTGGGTATGAGAGGTGGGGTGGTTGATTTGGGGTATAACAGTCCGTGGAGTCTCATCTTCCTTTTAGTTGGTGGCCACTATATGGGGAGGTGGTCTATCTGTGGATGTTATGGGATGTATTCAGCAGAAAAACAAGCACCCTGGGCAGCACCCAACGCCATGCTGAGTCCTAGCCAGCTATATCAGTCTAGGACAGGACAAACCCTTTCCTATACAACATCACCATACGTGTTACAAAAATACCCCCCACTTAGTGCCCCAAAGATTTACCGATTCTATCAACACTCTTGGGAACTAGTGTAGGATCCTTGAAACCTACGTGTCCGATGAGCTGACTGGTCCTGCACGCGTTCGGCTGTATTTCCTATACTACAAAGAAGCAATAATCTCCATCCTAACAGCGTATATAGAACAATAACAGGGTGCGGAGTAATATCCGTGGATGAAGTCAAAGTCTTCTTTTTAACAGAATCATCTTCTGTAAATCTCAGATGACTCAGATAATTTGATCACATGTAGTAGTAACTTGAAAAACACCGCCATATCCTGCAAAGCCCCAGCCACTGTATTAGCAAGCGAGCTGACTGCGAAGCAACAAACATTATCCTAGCGATACATGGATAGTGCATTTCATTGTGTGCCGAATTTCCATCAAACTGTAGGAGATCTCCAATTCTACATAATAACATAGCATGAATATAGCAATAGTCATGCTGTAAAAGCTGACAGTTAAATCTAGCATTGCTATTCGGGCGCACTTACTTTCCGTGGTAAGATTCATTGTCGAGTAATAAGTGTCATTCTGTCTGACTGCCAAACAAAAATGGGAGATTTTTTTTTTTTTTTACTTCTTAAGTTTATATTATTTTTGTACAAGAACCTTTCATTACCCGCAGACTAAAACATAGACTGATCCTCAGATCTGCTCCAAACCGGGGACTGAAGATGTCTCCCAGGGATCCCCAAATATTTATATATTGTATTTATAGCTTTGAATTAATGGGGGGGTTGAGTTTGTATTCTCTCTTTTATATGTATGTACTGCAGAGTCATAATCCGGTTCCCTCTAGACCAGTGATGGCGAACCTTTTAGAGACCGAGTACCCAAACTGCAACCCAAAACACACTAATTTATCACAAAGTGCCAACATGGCAATGTAACCTTAATAGTGTGCGGATCCACAATTGCACACAATTACAGATCTGCAAAATATGGTCATACGAATGAGACTTTATAGAGCTTTCTGCTCCACTGTGACCCAAACACAGTATAATCTGCTCCACTGTGACCCCCACACAGTATAATCTGCTGCACAGTGACCCCCACACAGTCCAATCTGCTTCACAGTGACCTACACACAGTATAATCTGCTGCACAGTGACCCCCACACAGTATAATCTGCTGCACAGTGACTCCCACACAGTATAATCTGCTGCACAGTGACCCCCACACAGTATAATCTGCTGCACAGTGACTCCCACACAGTATAATCTGCTGCACAGTGACCCCCACACAGTATAATCTGCTGCACAGTGGTCCCCATACAGTATAATCTGCTGCACAGTGACCCCCACACAGTATAATCTGCTGTACAGTGACCCCCACACACTCCAATCTGCTTCACAGTGACCCCCACACAGTATAATCTGCTTCACAGTGACTCCCACACAGTATAATCTTCTTCACAGTGACCCCCACACAGTATAATCTGCTGTACAGTGACCCCCACACAGTACAATCTGCTCCACGGATGGATACCCAAAGAGAGGGCTTTGAGTGCCACCTTAGGCACCCATGCCATAGGTTTGCCATCACAGCTCTTGACTGACATTTTTGCTCACTAGTAGGGGTGTACACAGAAATCCTAATACCCCATAGCAAATGGGCCTATACTCTACAGTGCTATGAGAGGGGAGTCATATACTACTTTTATATGAACTTTGGGCCCCCACCTAATGAGAAATGGAGACCATAGGGCTGCATTCACACTGAGTAACGCTGGTGTTTTTTGTGCTTATTTTTACACATAGCGCCGCGTTAACGCCGCGTTAACACGGCGTATACGCCGCGTTTGCGCCGGTCAACGCCACCGCAAAATAGCGCCGCGTTAACGCCGCGATAACGCCACGTTACGCGGCGTTAACGCGGCGCTATGTGCAAAAATAAGCACAAAAAACGCCAGAGTTACTCAGTGTGAATGCAGCCTAAATGTTCAACTTTTTACATACCTAACATAAACTTCAGTAGAAAGAGCCTTACAGTATGTGGTCACCCATCCATCAATTTCAATGGGTCTGCAAGCCTCAGTATCCTTAAACAGGTTTAAAGGGGTTTTGCTAGGATGACAATTAGGGTATATGACCTTGGAATGTCTTCCTAGATTCCATGTACAGCAGTGTACAATGTGTTGTGCTACATGGGATCCAGCCATCCTAGATTCAATTCCCCTTGTGGGACAGTTAAAAAAATGTAAAAAGTATAAATTATTTACAAAAATGTATGAAAATTAAATAAAAAATAAAAATTCAACTGCCTTTCCCATTTCAAAAATAAAGTAAACCAAGTGTATTACGTATAACCTATAGCCTTAGGTCCCTCTGTACTTTATCCAATTTCCGGACAACCCCTTTATATAGAGCACTAGGTCTAACAATCTTCGTGCACTGGTTGTGGAGGAAACTAAGGCACGCAGTATGGCGTAAAAATGCACCTGCCACAACAGCTGCAGCTTCCCACTCCGGAGTAGGCCCAAATGAATAGACCTAGTCCGGAGGGTGCTGCCGTGTGGTGGACGCCAGGGCTGAATCAGCCGCGGAATCCGCCTGAAGAAAGTGCAGCTCATAGGAAAAAGTAAGCTAGTGGTGAGGGGGGCGAATTATGACGTGGATTCAGCACCCCCTCTTGCCCTGTGTGAATGAGCCCTAACACTTCTGTGTAGCAAAAATAGCGCACCATGGCCCTACTTCATCACAAAAATGACAGAGGAGAATCTATGGCCCAATGAAAGTAAGTACTGCTCCTCATGGGCGTTTCCTGACTCAACAGCACACCATGTGGTCATTCTTGGTACTGCAAAAATCCCATAATACTACAGTGCACTGTGCTAAATCGAAATGATAATGCGATGCTACGTTTTTACATAATATTGGCCGCGCATTTTCCACTCTATTTAAGTCCTGGTTTTCTTTCCAAGCCCATACACGCCTAAAGAAATCCATTGTCAAAAATGTAAAATATAAAACCGTAGAACAAACAAGTGTTGGCTGTTTTTGGCCTCATTAGACTCAATCCTCTGTTCATCACGTTGTCATCGAAACCCTTTATAGCGAACTAAGTCTATGATGCATCGAGGAAGAAACATCATATTATGTTACTTAATTAAAAGGAGACGGAGTTTTGTGGGGGTAAATTAAATCGAAATTCCTAACATGGCTGGCTTTTTCATTTGACAATTTCAAACAATTTCATACATTTGCATATTTTATTAAATGCCACGAGCAAATGATTTTGCATTAGCTGTTCAGTTATTGCACATTACAAGGCGTGAGAGCGTCTCTTTGTGCAGCAGGATAGATAACATTCCCCTGACATTCACAAAGCAATACAACCATGTTCTCCCTGTTAATTTTTCATAAACCCTGCACCATACTGAGAATAAAAGCTTTTCGCCAACTTGTTTTTAAGAGTTTTCACTCTCAAACGCTAGTAGACTAACCACGTGTACCAGGCGTGCAAAATAAAAATCTATTTTTGGCTATAAAGCCCGTTTTTTGGAATTTTTAGTAAGAAATTAAAAAATTGTACCGGTAGTCTGAAACACAATCACTGGAATTTAAAGGGGATGTCCAGGCAAAAATGGACAACCCTTTTAACATTTAAATCGGCTTGGGGCAGTGAAAAAAAAAATAAATTAAAAAATGCATACTCACTAGAGATGAGCGAACAGTAAAATGTTCAATATTCGTTTGGAGTAGCCCCTCAATATTCGACTACTTGAATCGAATATCGAACCCTATTATACTCTATGGGGGGAAAATGCTCGTTTCAGGGGTAGGCAACATTCGATCAAATTGAACTTACCAAGTCCACGAGTGAGGGTCGGGCTGGATCCTCCGAGAAGTCTTCTCCGTGCAGCGTCCCTGCGGTGTTTTCCGGCTTTGAATTCACTTTGCCAGGCATCGGGCCTGGGCAGAGACGACTGCGCATGCCCGCACTACAAGAAAATGGCCGCTTACAGTCAAAGCGGCCATTTTCTTGTAGCACGGGCATGCGCAGTCGGCTCTGCCCAGGACTGATGCCTGGCAGAGTGAATTCAGAGCCAGAAGACGCCACGGGGAAGCTGCACGGAGAAGACTTCTAAAGGTAGGAGAAGCACCAGCGTTGATTGGCTGACTGTATAGCATTCGGCCAATCAACGCTGGTTCTGCATCAAATTTTTCCATTCGAATAGCGAGTGGTACTCGATCGAGTACGAGTATTTCGAATACCTTAGTATTCGATCGAATACCTACTCGATCGAATACTACTCACTCATTTCTAATACTCACCTGTCCCCAATGCTCCGGTGTCCTCCCACACATCCCTTCTTCAGCGGCTTCTCCCGGGTCTCTTCTGGGTCTCTTCCGGAGCTCTACTGAAGCGGTCACAGTGGTACAACAGGGCCTGTAATGTCACTACCTGTGACATCATGGGTCCTCTTCCTAAAGCCTATTGAGGCCACTGATTGGCCAATCACAGGCATCAATGGAACTCCGGAAGAGAATCGGGAGAACAGAAGCACAAGGACGCGTCGGAAAGACATCACAGCATCATGGACAGGTGTGTATGCATTTTTTTTTAAAAAAATTTCACTGCCCCAGCTGAGTTAAACATTAGAAGTGTTGTCCATTTTTACCTGGAAAACCCTTTTAAAGACCCAAAGTCTGTGGCTGCACTACTGAGAAAGTCTCTCGACAAGAGATCTCCTGATCGCAGCAAATTTAAAATACAAAAACATTTGCATTTTTTTTTGTTTTGTTTTTCTATTACCTTCCCATGAATAGCTCTATCTATATAAATCTTAAACATGGTGCCCTTGAAAAATGCAACTCAATCCACAAAAAGCAAGTGAGACTGCATGCTATGGGAAGAGAATGAGGCGGCATAGAGAGGCATCTTTGAGAAAAGGTGATTTCCTTTCCTGGATAAAGCTCAGTTTTGTTCGGCTACGTGTACGTTTGCTCTAAATAAGAAGGCTAGGCACTAGAGATGAGCGAGTAGTATTCGATGGAATACCTCCCCGCCATAGGTATGCGTGTAAGCGGCCGAACACCAAGGGGTTTAAGTGCATCCCTTAATGCGTTTAATCCCTTGGTGTTCGGCCACTTACACACATACCTATGGCAGGGAGGTATTCGATCAAATACTACTCGCTCATCTCTACTAGGATTTGGGGGTGGGGCAGGGGTGAGGCTTTGGTTATATGGGGGGGTTGGATTTTAGTGCATACTTATCATTTAATTATGACATTTATAATGTGAATGTGACTCAACTCACCATAGGTTCAGAATGAGTAGGACCAGTGGTTGGGACAACTGACGTTATATCTAGCTGCCCACTAGCACCCAGAGCATCTCCCCCTCCAACTAGCAGAACATACAGCTAGAAGGAGGGGAAAGAGGGCTGGACATATGATGTTATTGTCCTGTCTGAGCAAATTTTGCAAGTGGAGTAGCAGCCGTGCACATTAAGCCTCAGAGCAGGTCCCTGCCAGGAGCCACGACACTGTTTCCAGATCGCTGCCCTGCCCCACCGCACCAAACAAAATGTGCTGTGTTGGGAACTGCATCCACTGAGGCCAGCCCTCCGTCCCGCCCTGCAGACTGGCAAGGCAACCCCAATGGCCTGGTCATGGTCCGCGGACCAGTGGTTGGGGAGCCATACAGAGTACAGCATTCGGCCAATCAATGCTGGTTCTGCTGTAGGAGGCGGAGTCTAGGATCGGTCCACAGCAGTCTCCATTCTGGTCTGATCTTAGACTCCGCCTCCTCCAGCAGAACCAGCATTGATTGGCCGAATGCTGTACTCTGTATGGCATTCGACCAATCAACGCTGGTCAATGCATTCCTATGGGAAAAAGTCAGCTCGTGCATATCACAAGCTGACAGGGATCCCGACATAATACAGTGACTTGGGCTTGTTACATCCCCCCAGACATGCTTCCCCTGCTGTCCCAGTTGCATTCCAGGGTGTTGGCATCATTTCCTGGGGTGTCATAGTGGACTTGGTGACCCTCCTGAGTCGAATAATGGTTTCCCCCTAGACGAGTATTTATACCCCATAGACTATAATGGGGTTTGATATTCGATGTACAGTTGAGTATTGAGCGGCTACTTGAATCGCACTTCGAACATTTCACTGTTCGCTCATCTCTAATTATTATATATTTTATCCGTTTTATACAAATTGTTGTCTTTGATTCCTCTATAAGTAAAGACTGAAGTCATCATTGAAGTCATCCCGAGGATCAGCCTCTCCCACGTCCGCACCGTCAGAACATTAGTATTCCAAGCGAAGGATTGAAATTCTACATTATGGAAATGGAGGTGACTCCAAGGAAAAGTCTTCCACCAATTATGTCTGCAGCGTTGACACGAAACGCAGGATTTATTGTCTGACTTCCTTCTCTTGGTTATTCCAGATCCAGCGTTTCGATGCCGTCATGCCCTGATAACCTTACAAATCAACACTATTGCGGCTGATACGTTCCTGCACAGACATGGATTGTAGATGGGAAATCACAGTATGGCTGTAATGGGTTGTTTATTGTGACCTTGCTGTAAGATCAGAGGAAGCGTTATCATTGTACATCAGTCTAGAGGCTGAGAACTCACACGTGCTCCAAGACCTAATACAGTTATATATGACGTGTGTGGATCTTCTGCTTGGTGTAGCATGCAGGTGCTGTACGAGATTAGAAAAAAAACTATATCCATAGGCAGCCAATGCCATTTTACTATGATAGGGATGATATGCAATGCCACTGAGCTGCCACTAGAGGCTCTCTACCTTGCCTCAAAGTTGTGGTGCCCAAGTCATATGGTGTCCATGGCACATTACTCTTGGATACTGTTCTTCAAATTCCATTTTCGCCCTATGCAAATGGTATCCATTATTGTGACAGGATGCAATTCACATAACAACCCCTAGGTGGCCACATATAGACACATATGGGATAAACAAGATCAACAACTCCCAGCAGAGTATCACAAATAATGATTTTTTTTTTCTCAAGCTGGTTATTATGCAATTCTCATCTAAAGAGAGTTCCACGAGAACACATCTGTATCTTTGTTCTTTTGGCAAATGGACAAAAATCATAAAAAAAAAAAAATCTGCTCTGACTGATTTCATAATATGTCCAGGGGCCGGAACTCCTAATCTCTCTATCCAAAAAGTTTAAAAAAAAAAAAAATGGCTTCACCACATTTTTTTTTTTACATACTGTATGCAATGACATCTTTATTAGGGTCGAGCGATTGGGTTGGGAAAAGATCGGATTCTGAACGGCGATCGAGTAAATTTCACGATCGCGTTCGGAATTCCGATCCTGATGTTTTCTGGCAGGATCAAGGTCAGAGGTTATCTCAAGATTGGCTATATATCATTAATAGGGTTAAGCGATGGGGAAAGATCGGATCCTGATCTGCGATCGAGCAAATTTCACAATTGGGATCGGCTGGAAAATGATCGGAAATCGGATTTTAAAATCGATCCTGAAATCTCAAGATCGGCTCAATCCCAATCTTTATGTCTCATACAAGAATAGTAAATCCTAATATGATGTCATCTTAGTAGGGTTGAGTGATCGTGTTCGGAAAAGATCGGATTCCGATCGGCGATCGAGAAGATTTCACGATCGCGATCGGAATTCCGAACACGATCTTTTTAGGTGGGATCGAGATCGGTACTATTTCCCACAATGCTTTGCTTAGCCTTCACACTGAGTATACGCTCCGCTCATTCTGAAGGCAGTGTGAAGGCTTAGCTGCGGTTCCATAGGAATGAATGGAAGCAGCCGGCACATAGCCTTACCTCCTGTGCGCCGGCTGCCTCCATTCATTCTAATGGGAGACTAAACTAACATCTCTAGTAGCTACTTACCTCCAGAGATGGCTGCTCCGGTGCCCGGTGTTCTCCTTCTTCTTCGCCTCGCTGCCGCCGCCTCCCGGGTTAGAGTTTAAAGAGCTAAGAAGGCTGAGGCTTGTGGCTTAGGAGAGTGTGGGCGAGTACAGGGCGGGGAGACATGACGTCTCTCCTCTTAGTACCCGCCCACACTCTACTAACCCGCCCACACTCTCCTATTCTGGGAGGCAGGGGGCAGCGAGGCGAGAAGAGCAACGTGGAGCAGCAGCGAGGTGAAGAAGAGCACCAGGCACCGGAGCAGCCATCTCTGCTGGTAAGTGGACACCAGGGGGGACTAAGTAGCCAGAGGATTAAAAAAAAAAGCCTCTGGCTACTTAGTGATTCACTATACAGCGTGGATTCTAACGATTAATAAAAAAAATCCCATTGACTTGCATTGGGATCGGAATTGGGATCGAGATCGGGTTTGAATGAAAAATGATCGGAAATTGGATTTTAAAATCGATCCTGAAAAGTCAAGATCGGCTCAACCCTACTTCTTATTCTAAGGGATCTGCCTATTCCTTACCCTTAAAGGGGTTCTGCCATCTTGGCAAGTTATCCTCTATTCACAAGACATAGAATAACTTGGAGATCCTACCGCCCAGGTTCCCATCCATCAGTCGAATGCAGGATTTTTGGTCCCCGTTCAGAATGGACCAGTGGTCATGCGGTGGTGGGCACCACTTCTTTAACTTTAATGGGAGTGCTAGAGATAATCAAAGTACAGCTCTTGGCTATCTTCAGCGTTTGCCCAAATAAGGGGACATCCTCTACGTCTGGAGGAGAGAAGGTTTCACCAGAAACATAGAAGGGGATTCTTCACAGTAAGAGCAGCGAGGTGTCACGTTCGTGTCAGAGTCCAGACACAGATTCCAGGCTGCAGATTGCACCGCTAAGGAGACAGGGGAAGGAGACTATCCCTGGCACTACGGTGGCTAGCTAGGCCCTGCCTACGGGTGGTGGTCAGCTGTCTCCAAGCTAACCTTGGCCCCGACGACTCCTGGCTCTCTAGCACGAAGACCTGACAGACAGACAGGGCAAGAGCTGCAAGAAGCTAGGGACTGGGGATTCTAGGGTGGTGACCCCTGCAGAAATAAAGGTGCAGCTGCGGACAAACAGACAGGAAGGGAGGTGTTGGACAACTGACACGCAGCACAGCAAAGTACAAAACAAGAGGAATGAGGAGAGGGACAGTGGAGAGGTGAGGAAAGGGTAAACATGAGACTGGGGTAAAATAAACTGGAACCCACCTCAAACAACCAGACAGTGCCAAACAAACAGACGTGAAGGGCAGGGCAGAGTAGAAGTGTGGAGGGAAGAACCAACTCACACACAAACAACACTCAAACTCCTTTCTAGTCTGTAAGCACAAGCAGAACACTCCTCCTCCTCCTAAGGCCAAGAATTCTAAGTTGGAACCATGAAAACCGGCAACTGGTGAAGACAGCCCTCTGCCTAATAAAGGCCCCAGCCGCCTTCCATAGGATAATGGCAATACATAACACCTGAGGTTACACTTATAACCCCAAGTGTGTTCAGAAGACCAGAACACCATGTACACACTGATGGCTCAATGGTAGGGAACCCACCAGCAGATCACAGAAGGATCGAATCCCCGACAGAAACATACACCAACACACGCACGCAATCAGGTCATGACACGAGGTTCTGGAAGTCTCTGCCCCAGGAGGCGGTGGTGGTGGATTCACTGAACAAGTTCAAAGAGGTCCTGGATGTCTTTCTTGAAGAGAACAATATTACCAGTTATGGACTCTAGATGTTAAGGACAGGGTTTTATACTGACTGCCAGATTGGAGTCAGGAAGGAATTTTTTCCCCTGAAATGGGGCAATTGGCATGAGCTTCATGGTTTTTCTTTGCCTTCCTCTGGATCAACACTGTAGGGATTGTAGGGTTATAGGTTGGACTTCATGGACTGATGTCTTCATCCAACCTCATCTACTATGTAACTATGTAACCACAGCGTGACTACTGCTCCATTGAGAACAGGGGACAAAAATTCCCTCTTCTTCTGGTCCAAACGCTCAGGCACCCACCGATCAGAAGAACTGGGAATTCATTTAATTTCAATGGGATTTCTGCAGAGAGGTGATAGGGTATAACTTGTCGAGATGGCACAACTCTTGTAAACCGTGAGAGGAGATATAGACTTCTCTGGTGAGATTTTCAGATGGTGGTCACCACAGAATAGCCTGTAATTGGTCACAAGGGTGCTAAGGTAGGAGTTAAAGATGGGTGAATCGGTTCACAACGAACCGTATTTGACCCAAATATTCTAAATTGTTCAATTTTTAACAAAATTGAACAATTTGGGATTCATTTCAGATTAACTAAAATGGCCACTGTGTCATACAAGGCTGTGGATTATTATACTTTGGGGTGTGAAGAACTAATAGTCCAGGTGAGGAGACAAAAATAAAAAAGCATTTATACTCTTTTGGGCCTTCTCGCGGCACACTGTGTCTTCCATGTGTTTGGTGCTTTTCTGTAATGTCATGATGCTCTTCGTGTCCATGTGGGATTGGGCCTTAGCAATGCCCCAAGATGGAGCATAGACAGAGCACTGGACATCAAGAGGAGGCCCAAAAGAGGGTCTACCCTGAGCCTCCAGCTATTATACTCTGAGGTCTAAAGGATTTCCTTTCGAGTCCTATCAACGTTTGAGGGGATTGCTTTGTCCGAACAAAGGACGCAACAAATCTTCTGAGGTTCCTCCATCTTTAGTAGGAATGTAGTCGAGGGTCATCACAAGAGAAATGGTCGGGATCGGAAAAGATCGGATTCTGATCGGCGATCGAGTAAATTTCACGATTGTGATCGGAATTCCGACCCGATCTTTTCCAGTGGGATTGAGATTGGAGGTATCTCAAGATCGGCTCAACCCTAAAAGTGACTTTTCCCATAAAGAAGCATTGACTAGGGTTGAGCGATCGGGATCGGAAAAGATCGGATTCCGATCGGCAATCAAGAAAATTTCACGATCGAGATCGGGATCGGCATCGGCTGGAAAATGATCGGAAATCGGATTTTAAAAACGATCTTGAAATCTCAAGATCGGCTCAACCCTAGTTGGGATGCAAAATAACCATGTGAGATGGCAATGTAGTCAGAGGATAGACCAAGGATCAATACCTGGAGTGGGATAACAGGTACAGTCAACAAATTCAAGGAGCGAGAAATAAGTGGAATCCAAAAGCAAAGCCAAAGACAGGATCAGAGTCGAAACCGAAACAGGAACCCAACACGTCAAACAAGGGCTTAACTTAAGTGGTAAGATTGCAGTTCATTGTAAAAATACCCCCAGGACCGATGTCACCATGGAACTCTAGTTATCTGGGCAACCCAAAGTAGCGGGCAATGGAGTGGAGGAGAGCCATGGCCTTACGAGTCATTACCGGAGCCGGGGGAGTTGAGTCATATGAGTACGACGGAAATTGATCATTATCCCTTGTATCTACTTTTGGACTTTCCATCACTCATCACTGATCATTCAGAGAGGACATTGTGTGAACGTACGCGAGACTGTAATTGGCAATGTTCCCCGCAGCCAAAAAAAAAAGTTCTGTGTCAGAATACAATCACCTTTTACGTAGAACTGACAGCCTTCGATGGGCTTGTATGTACCTATATATTTTGTCTTTTGTCCCCGATGTAAGGGAAAAAAATAACATAAAAAAATTGTGTCAATTATTTTCAAGGCTGCCCGAAAAAATAAAAGAACTTCCCTGAAATTTATAAAAAAAAATATTTTTTCTAAGAAATAGATTGGTTTATTACAGTTTTCAGCTTGAAGTACACGGCGTAAACGGTAATGGATGTCTGAAAGGGAAACATTTCCAAACATTGTTTAATTGATGTTGAGCATAGTACCAATCATACCGTGACTAATGCTATTACATGTCATGTTCATGCAAACACCGAGACTTTTAGAGAGATTTTTTTTACTTATTTTGTGGCTTTATAGAAAACCGTAGGAAGAAATCATCACCATTGAGTAAAACTAATGTGCTGTAACAAGGCACAAAGCCAATGGAACTTCTTTTGTAATGTTGCAGGGTTCATACACCAGCTGTTGTAACCTGAACACAGGCAGCATAGTCATGATATTGTGGACTTAGGTGAAATTTGGTAAAACTTGGTTGTGTGAATGCGGGGTTAAGAGGAGGATAAAAATAAAATGAGTCCACAGCCTATCTGCATGGGTGCACGGGCCAGTCCCCCGGACTGGGACAGAACACACACTCAACAGAAAAATGTAGTCCAGTACCATTGAATGCAAATGACTAAAACATAACTTTTAATTGAATAGAAAAATATAAAAACATTCTATGGGACACATAGTACAAAAAATGATAAGTTATGAAAAATAGATGAACATACCAGACACGGACATAAAAAAGAAAAAAAGACGGACCAAACCAACGATCACATAACAGAACAGCTAACGCATTTCGAGACTCCTGTCTCTTAGTCGTAGTCACTAGAGATGAGCGAATGCCGTTCAATCGAATAGGTATTCAATCGAATATCAGGCCATTCGGGATATTCGATTCTAATCGAATACAAGGCCGCATACGCAGTAAAAATTTGTATCCCCTCCCACCTTTCCTGGCGCTTTTTTGCACCAATAACTGTGCAGGGGAGGTGGGACAGGAACTACGACAACGGAGGCATAAAAAAAAATTGAAAAAACCCCATTGGCGGCCGAAAACATGTGACCTCTGAGTCATAAGAATAGTGTCGGCCATCTTCGGCTCATTTTCGTTTTGGAGTGATAGAGAGAGCTTGGTCTCAGGGCGATACAGTTCATTTAGCTTTGGTTAGGCAGGAAATAACAGCTCTTTTCAGAGCTTAATACACCATGCAGTGTAGCAGCAGAGTATGTGGGCGAGGACGTGAATACTGAGCTGGATATCCACTTCACAGTCCAGGTACTGGAGAGGGGCTGCCAGCAGTGTCCTTCGTTGGTAGCAGCAGGGTACATGCGCGAGGACACGGACGAGGATACCCAGCTGGATATCCTGTCCACAGTCCAGGTACTGGAGAGGGGCTGCCAGCAGTGCCCCTCATCAGTAGCAGCAGGGGACATGATCGAAGAAGTGGACATGGATATCCAGTCCACAGTCCAGGTACTGGAGAGGGACTGCCAGCAGCAGCAGGGGACATGGGTGAGGACGTGGATATTCAGCTGGGTATCCACTCCAGAGTCCAGGTACTGGAGAGAAGCTGCCCCCCCCCCGGGGCTCGCAACTCAATTTTTTAGGGCTCCAGCCCAAGGGCCTGCAAAATTATTTTTTAGCCCCCCCCCCCAAGGGGCTGAAAATTAATGTTTTAGGGCTCATCCCCCAAGAGCCTGAGATCTAATTTTTTAGGGGTCATCCCAAGGGCCAAAAAATGAAACACTGCTGCTGCATGGCTCTAGTCACCCCAAGGGCCAAAAACACTGCTTTTTATAGGTTCTACTCACTCTAAGGGACAAAAACTAAATCTCTGCTGTTTAAAGGCTGAACTAAGTTAAAGGGCCTAAAACTCTGCAGGTAAAGGCTGAAGTCACCTTAAGGGCCTCAATCTCTGCTGGAGCTCAGCTTAAGGGCCTGTAATTTAATTTGGAAGGGCTCATGTTAAGGGCCAGAAAAGTGAATTTTGGAAGGTCTTACCACATCACACACACACACACACACACACACACACACACACACTCACACAATGACAGTTAAGGGTGAGGGCTTTTTGATTTCCCATTGTCTTTTCCATCTGTGGTTGTGATGGGCAACGTGATTTAAAGGGGTGTCATTCCAGAGGTGTTGGCATCATTTCCTGGGGTGTCATAGTGGACTTGGTGACCCTCCTGAGTCGAATGGTGGGATCCCCTGAAACAAAGCATTTTTGCCCCATGGACTATAATGGGGTTTGATAGTCATTTGAGTAGTCAAATATTGAGCGGCTATTCGAAATGAATAACGAACATCAAATACTTTACTTTTCGCTCATCTCTAGTTGTCATTGCTACAAAATGTTGGAGCAGGTGGATCATCAACGCCAACAACACGCTCATTAATATGGTGTCCCAGTGAGCTGCTGAGATCCCGGAACATTCACAGGCACGGTCTGAGGATCAAGTTGAGCAGGCCAGCTTAACAGCTGCGGAAATGCCGGAGCAGGCAAACCATCGACGGAAGCAATTTGCTAAATATAGGCAGATCATCGACGCCAACAACACGCAGATGAATTCACGGGCAGAGGCTAGTGCTACTATATTTCAGTCAATAGTAAAATCCCTGTAAACAGGAGAGGTCCTATTTTTTTGTCATGTTCTAAAAACCGTAACTGTTACATTTTATTGTTACCGTATGGGGGCTTGTTTTTTGTGTAACAGGTTGTTCTTTTCGATTGGGACCTTTTCTAACATATTCAGCTTATTGATTACATTTTACTAACTCTTTCTTAGTGGGATGGCCAAAAAAAAGTCAGTTTCTTCTGCTACTTTTGCTTGGTGAATTAAAAATGACATGTTACCTATAGTCTGCCACTCAGTAGTATTATAGTTCTACCAAGTTTATGGCTGAAGCCCCACGTTGCAGAAAACGCAGCTTCTTTTGTTGCGGATTATGCTGCATTTTTTTTTTGCCAAAGCCAAAAATGGCTACAGAGGGAGTGGAGAATATATAGGAAGTTCTTATACGTCTCCCTTCTGCTCAATCCACTGCTGGGTTTGGCTCAAAACACCCCAACAAAATCTGCAACAAAAGAAGCTGCGTTTCTGCACCGTGGGGCCTTGGCCTAAATTGGTTTTTATGTTATGCTACGTCTACACACAAAAAAAAAATCACTTCCTTATTAAAAAAAAAAAAAAAAAGCAACACTGTATTCTGGGATCCATATCTTTTGTATAAGCTGTATGAGGGCTTATTTTTTGCAGGATTGTCTCTTGTTTGTATTGGTAACATTTCGGTAATATGTGACTTTTTGATCATATATATGCATATATATATATATATATATATATATATATATATATATATATATATATATATATACATACACAGTCCAGTCCCATTAATGTGACCACCTGTCAAAATCCAGAATAACCCCCTTTGGCAGAGCGGACCGCTGCGAGCCGTGCAGGAAGAGAGGGGATGTTGTGATGATGTCACTGGGATGTTGAGCCATGCCGACTCCAGTGCCGTGGCCAGCTGCACTAGGTTGCGCGGTTGAGCATCCATGGCGCGAACAACCCGATCGAGGTGGTCCCACAGATTCTCGATTGGGTTCAAGTCCGGGGAATTTTCTGGCCAAGGGAGTATGGTAAACTCATCCTGGTGCTCCTCGAACCACGCACGTACACTGCGAGCTTTATGACACGTGGCATTGTCCTGCTGGTAGATGCCATCATCCTGAGGAAAAACAATTCGCATGTAGGGGTGAACATGGTCCGCAAGGATAGATGCATACTTGTGCTGGTCCATCGTGCCTTCCACAATGATGAGTGCACCAGATGACTGATGACACGTGTCTTCTGTGATTGGTTATTTAACGTTGGCGGTGGTCACATTAATAGGACCGGACTGTGTATATAACCTGTTATATTACGCATACTATTATGGTGGATGTTGGGAAGCGTTTAATAAGATAGATTACAAAGTTTCTTACATTCACTTGCACTGTTTATGTATAACAGTTGGAGGATTGCAGAATGTACGCTTTCACCGTAGATTTCCTCTAGGCCCACGCTTTACATTTTCTTATTTTTTTATTAGTGGATTGTTCTATGGCAGGTAAAGTGCGCACAACTATGATGATCCATACTATAGGATTTCTCTATGATTACTGCAGGACTAAGCCTGTGGGGTCACTCGGTGGGTTACAACCTCTTTCCCCTATTTGGAGGAAAATGCAGAGCGGTAGCTTAATTGAGGTGGAGGTTAAATAAAAAGTAAAGTGTTTGTTAGAAGTTAATTATTTCTGATTCAGTTATTTCAATAAAGTGAAGGTAATTACTTTCTGGCCCCGTCTGCTTATAGTCTTTGCATTAGAAGAAGAGCACATTTTCTTTGGCTTCTCTGGCATCCCTGTCACTCCAAGGTTGATGACTCGAGGTTTTGGTAACTTCATTGTCGCACTTCTCTCACTTAAACAAGAAACACAAAAAACTTTGCTTTTAGCTGATGATTCAAAGTAGGGTTGGGTCGAAGGGTTAAACACTGTAGGTATGATGAGAAAATGGAGGCCCTGCTAGGAAATCAGAGATACAAGATGGTTACCTAATAAGATGTTTACTCCAAGGAGGCACAGAGCTTGTTGGTTACTCAAAGATATGCATAGTCATTTTCAACGTAAGACAACAAGAGTTGACCTTCACCAAACGTTCTTTGTGGTACTTGTGGGACGTCATAGCCAAGGGATGGAATCCAAGCCAGAAGTCTTTGTGATCTATATTGGTCCTCTGATAGGACAATCAATCAAGTGTGGTTCCCAGGTTGGTCACGACCATTAACAGGTTCCTCAGATGAGACAATGGCACATTAATGTAGCAGTGGAGTGGTTGGCCCAGTGGTTGGAGTGGTTGGCCCAGTGGTTGGAGTGGTTGGCCCAGTGGTTGGAGTGGTTGGCCCAGTGGTTGGAGTGGTTGGCCCAGTGGTTGGCCCCTCAGGAGCAGGGAAGATCCCTGGAAGTATTCTTCCTCCTCCTCTTTGAATTTCATAGATACCACTTATGTTTCGGCTGCTGCTACTTTAGGTACTGGTACTAACACAAAGCAGTGTTCTACTTCTCTGACAACTACTCTACTGTAGAAGACACAAGCCTACAGTTACTTACAAAGGTGTCCCAATCCATGGGCTTGATCCGGTGCCTCTTTCCTCCTTCTCCTATGGGTTGCATGCATGCAAAAACTGCTGCGTTTCATGGGACCAGTATCGTCCATTTCTGCTGACCTTCATCTGTGCTTTACTGACCTGAATTTTAGGAAGGGTCTTCCCCTCTAAGATATTTCTTGCCTACTTTGCTTTTTGCATTACTACATATTTTTGCTTGATGCCTGTCCTGACCCCTACCCAGAGGTGAACCTATCTTTTTCACCGCCCGCGGCAGACAACAAAGAGCCGCCCCCCCAGGGGCAGGGTGGAGCGAAGAGAGACGGGGAAGAGCAAAGGGGGCGTGGTGGAGCGGCGTTAGGAGGCAGAGAGCAGGCAGGGAGAGGATCTGCTCTCTGCCTGAGCGTGAGGGGAGGCTGCTGGAGCAGTGCTGCGTCCACAGGGCCTCCCCAATCCACCACTCGGTGACGGTGACGCTAAGCCAGTCCAGGACAGCTTGTCCTGGACAGCTTGTCCAGGACAGGACAGCTTGTCCTGGACTGGCTTAAGTAAGCAAAAATGCCGCCCTCCCCGGGGCCCTGACATAGCGTCGCCTGAAGCGGTCACTTCAGGTCGCCTCATGGGAGGTGCGGCGCTGCCTCTACCTGTTTATGTCCGGCCTCACTTGTGCTCCCTCCTGTTTACTGTATATCTCCCTTCCTCCACTGCCTTGATTTTTTGCCTTGATAACACAACTTTATATTAACAGTTCAGCTACACAGCAGACCTTCCTCTTGGGGGCTGCTGAAGATCTTTTGGGGCCACGGACATCATTCAGGAGGTTGGAGAAGGACCAAAGAAGATGGAGTCCAAGCGAGGTGAGTTTGACTGTTTGCTGTGTTTATGCTCCTTTCCTAAGCCAATGCTTACTATACTCAAGGGTCTGAAGAGGTTCCAGAGTATAAAAGCAGTCCATGGGTGGTGAATCCCCAAAATTTCATGTTTGGTCATAACCAAAGTTTTGGGAAAATTCATAACTCTCCGAGCTTGCAATGAACCAATTTGCTCACCATAGTTGGTCACTAGCACTGGCTAGAGGATTCCAAGACTTGTAAGTTCATAGCGATGGTCCTTCAACTGAAGGCATCAGGTAATACCATCCATCTCCTGTAGTGGCCACTGTACAGGAAGCGCACCAACTACTCAATAGGAGCACCCATGGCGATCAGCTGATGGTTGACCCAACACGAAATGAAATGACCCCAATAATCATCATTTACAATAACTTAGAGTAAAAAATAACACATTTTCCAAACGTCCATGAAAGTTAGTTTGTAACTTTGTAGTCTTTGTGCCGTGGTGCGCGCACATCGCAGCAGTGGTTTGAGTGATCACAGAATGGAGACCTCACATTGTGACTCCTTTTTTGTCTCTTTCCATTTACAATGAACTTTTTAAGAAGACGACCGCTGGTTCATGCTGAGATGGATTCACAGTGCAGTTGCAAATGCCAAGTTAGAAATTCTCCATCTCTGGCAGACGACTGTTTCATCCTTCTGGTATTTATCAGCTGCCGCGTTTCTGTTCCTGCCGGCTGTAGCTATGAGCGAGAATACAATGTCAAAGCAAAATTTACTACAGTCTAATGTACAGAATGATAGCTTACGGCTGGCAGATCTGACTGCCCATGGACCAGCGCCTGGCACCCTACTGTCATAGAGCCTGCTGCAAATCATATATACACTCACCGGCCACTTTATTAGGTACACCATGCTAGTAACGGGTTGGACCCCCTTTTGCCTTCAGAACTGCCTCAATTCTTCGTGGCATAGATTCAACAAGGTGCTGGAAGCATTCCTCAGAGATTTTGGTCCATATTGACATGATGGCATCACACAGTTGCCGCAGATTTGTCGGCTGCACATCCATGATGCGAATCTCCCGTTCCACCACATCCCAAAGATGCTCTATTGGATTGAGATCTGGTGACTGTGGAGGCCATTGGAGTACAGTGAACTCATTGTCATGTTCAAGAAACCAGTCTGAGATGATTCCAGCTTTATGACATGGCATTGCATTATCCTGCTGAAAGTAGCCATCAGATGTTGGGTACATTGCGGTCATAAAGGGATGGACATGGTCAGCAACAATACTCAGGTAGGCTTTGGCATTGCAACGATGCTCAATTGGTACCAAGGGGCCCAAAGAGTGCCAAGAAAATATTCCCCACACCATGACACCACCACCACCAGCCTGAACCGTTACCGATACAAGGCAGGATGGATCCATGCTTTCATGTTGTTGACGCCAAATTCTGACCCTACCATCTGAATGTCGCAGCAGAAATCGAGACTCATCAGACCAGGCAACGTTTTTCCAATCTTCAATTGTCCAATTTCGATGAGCTTGTGCAAATTGTAGCCTCAGTTTCCTGTTCTTAGCTGAAAGGAGTGGCACCCGGCGTGGTCTTCTGCTGCTGTAGCCCATCTGTAGCCTCAAAGTTCGACGTACTGTGCAGTGTTCAGAGATGCTCTTCTGGCTACCTTGGTTGTAACGGGTGGCTATTTGAGTCACTGTTGCCTTTCTATCAGCTCGAACCAGTCTGGCCATTCTCCTCTGACCTCTGGCATCAACAACGCATTTCCGCCCACAGAACTGCCGCTCACTGGATGTTTTTTCTTTTTCGGACCATTCTCTGTAAACCCTAGAGATGGTTGTGCGTGAAAATCCCAGTAGATCAGCAGTTTCTGAAATACTCAGACCAGCCCTTCTGGCACCAACAACCATGCCACGTTCAAAGGCACTCAAATCACCTTTCTTCCCCATACTGATGCTCGGTTTGAACTGCAGGAGATTGTCTTGACCATGTCTACATGCCTAAATGCACTGAGTTGCCGCCATGTGATTGGCTGATTAGAAATTAAGTGTTAACGAGCAGTTGGACAGGTGTACCTAATAAAGTGGCCGGTGAGTGTACTTCCATATACTCTTGTATACGTTCATTATATCATATCATTTCATTGTATACTTACATCATTGGTTCTTAACCTTTCAAACAAAGTCCCTAGTGAGAAAACGTTCCGGTCAAAATGTAACCCGAAAGTAGGGATCACTTATAAATAAAATAAGTCTTGGTTTGGAGCTTTTATTGACAATTATATAATGCAACCTTCAGTACCTCCACGTGTAGTATTATGGCCCCTCAGGGCCCTCATATTCATTAGAATGTCCCTGGAATGGCCCTCACACTCAGTAGAATGGCACTGTCAGTTCTCCGCTCGTGTAGCATAATGGCCCCCAGAGTGCCACCCATATATAATAAAATGGCCCCACATGTTTAAGGAACGAGTAATGAGCTGCATTCATTACTTACCACTGGAATTAGGGGAATAATGGGTCTCAGGATGTTCAGAAAGAGAAATGCATGCCAAAGATCCATGTGACAGAATAATGTTGCACAGTGCATACAGTATAATGTCCCAGAGTGGTCCCAATACAACATAATGTCCCAGAGTGGTCCCAATACAACATAATGTCCCAGAGTGGTCCCAATGCAACATAATGTCCCATAGTGGCCCCAATGCAACATAATGTCCCATAGTGGCCCTACATACAGTATAATGTCCCATAGTGGCCCTACATACAGTATAATGTCCCATAGTGGCCCTACATACAGTATAATGTCCCATAGTGGCCCCATGCAGTATAATGTCCCATGCAGTATAACGTGAGCCCTTCCAAATTAAGTTAGAGGCCCTTAAATTTCTGAAATTTCCCCAATGTGGGACTATTAAGGGATTATCTTATCTTATCTTAAGCTGAGCTACCAGCAGAGATTGAGGCCCTTCAGGTGACTTCAGCCTCTTACCAGCAGAGTTTTTGGCCCTTGGGGTGAGTGGAGCCTGGCAACAGCAGAGTTTTACTTTTTGGCCCTTGGGGGGAACCCTAAAACATTAATGTTTTTTTTTAACTATTTATTTACGGTGAAGGTGGTGTTGGAGGAGGGGGACGAGGAGGAGGAGGAGGAACTTGTATGCTGGCACAGACACATGGAACTGTGTCTTGTCAGTACTGTGGCTGGGACATGCTGGCTGCGGGTCCACAATATCTACTATCCACCCTGGTGTAGGTTCCTGGTGCTCGGGCCTCGTCAGCACTACAACCTGCACCCCGCTTGATGTTGTGGCACTGCTGGCTGCCCCTCTCCAGTATATAATTGGAGTCGAGCTACTGTGGCCTGGATCCCCTCGTCCTCGCCCCCTTGTGCTACTGACGAGGGGCTCTGCTGTACCTGTACTGTGGACTGGATCCCCAGCTGGATTTCCACGTCCACGTCCACGTTCCTGCCCCCGTCCCTTGATGCTACCCTGACGTATCATTGGCAGGTTCACTGTATATGTGCACTGTTCCTGCAGTGTTGCTCTGATAATAGCTGTTTGTTTTTCAGTGTTCCTGCCTAGCACAAGCTAAACTTTCTCTCCCACCCTGCTCACGATGTCTCTCCCTATCTCACCAAACCGCATCTGAGATGAATATGGCTGCCACTATTCTTATAGATCCGAGGTTACCTGATTTCGCCAGCCAATTACTTTTTCCTTATTTTTTCCAATGCCTACATTTTCCAGCTTCCTGTCCTACCTCCCCTGCACAGTTATTGATGCAAAAGAAGCGCCAGGGAAGGTGGGAGGGGAATAAGAATTTTTACTGTGTTTACCGCGTGGTATTTGATTGGAATCGAATATGTCGAATACCTTAAAATTCGATCGAATATGTACTCAATCAAATGGTATTTGCTCATCTCTAGTAGCAGAGACTTATAGTGCACTATGGACAATATGGCGGGTCTATAGTGGGCCCATACTTAATACTGTTGCTTTGCAGCAGTAGAGATCTTGGTGTGAATCCAGCATGGCATTTATACGATCTCCGAAGACTTACTGATACATAAAGTATTTTTGCTGCTACTATATCAAAAACTTCATTCCTTTAGACCAGTGGTCCTCAACCTTTCTAATGCTGTGACCCCGCAATACAGTTCCTCATGTTGCGGTGACCCCATTCAGTTTGGAACATGCTTTAGGCATACCTCCCAACTTTTGAAGATTAGAAAGAAGGAGGAAATATGCTTCGCGCGCAGCGAATTTAGCTCCGCCCACTTTTATGTTGACTCCGCCCATTCTCATTAATTTTTCATGTGCTCCCACACAGTATAATCCTCCTACAGTCACCCGGACATTATATGTCCCCTCGCCATCTCTCCCCCAGTTTCATATAACCCCTTCATCTGCCCCCAGTTTTATGTCCCCCCCCTCCATCTCTGCCCCCAGTTTCATGTCCCCCATCTCTTCCCCAGTTTCATGTCCCCCCATCTCTGCCCCCAGTGTCATGCTGTACCCCCTTCATCTGCTCACAGTTTCATGTCCCCCCATCTCTTCCCCCAGTTTCATGTCCCTATCTGTTCCCAGTTTCATTTTCCCCATCTCTGACCAGAGCTTCATGTCCCTCCATCTCTGCCCCCAGTGTCATGTCGTCCCCCCTTCATCTGCCCAGAGCTTCATGTCCCTCCATCTCTTCCCCCAGTGTCATGCAGTCCCCCCCTTCATCTGCCCAGAGTTTCATGTCCCTCCATCTCTGCCCCAGTGTCATTCCCCCCCCCCGTTCATCTGCCCAGAGTTTCATGTCCCTCCATCTCTGTCCCCAGTGTCATGCCGTCCCCACCTTCATCTGTCCAGAGCTTCATGTCCCTCCATCTCTGCCCCTAGTGTCATGCCGTCCCCCCTTTCATCTGACCAGAGTTTCATGTCCCTCCATCTCTGTCCCCAGTGTCATGCCGTACCCCCTTAATCTGCCCAGAGTTTCATGTCCCTCCATCTCTGCCCCCAGTGTCATGCCGTCCCCCCTTCATCTACCCAGAGCTTCATGTCCCTCCATCTCTTCCCCCAGTGTCATGCAGTCCCCCCCTTCATCTGCCCAGAGTTTCATGTCCCTCCATCTCTGCCCCTAGTGTCATGCCGTCTCCCCTTTCATCTGACCAGAGTTTCATGTCCCTCCATCTCTGCCCCCAGTGTCATGTCGTCCCCCCTTCATCTGCCCAGAGCTTCATGTCCCTCCATCTCTGCCCCCAGTGTCATGCAGTCCCCCCCTTCATCTGCCCAGAGTTTCATGTCCCTCCATCTCTGCCCCAGTGTCATTCCGCCCCCCCCGTTCATCTGCCCAGAGTTTCATGTCCCTCCATCTCTGTCCCCAGTGTCATGCCGTCCCCACCTTCATCTGCCCAAAGTTTCATGTCCCTCCATCTCTGCCCCTAGTGTCATGCCATCCCCCCTTTCATCTGACCAGAATTTCATGTCCCTCCATCTCTGTCCCCAGTGTCATGCTGTACCCCCTTAATCTGCCCAGAGTTTCATGTCCCTCCATCTCTGCCCCCAGTGTCATGCCGCCCCCCTTCATCTGCCCAGAGTTTCATGTCCCTCCATCTCTGCCCCAGTGTCATGCCGCCCCCCTTCATCTGCCCAGAGTTTCATGTCCCTCTATCTCTGCCCCCAGTGTCATGCCGTCCCCCCTTCATCTGCCCATTGCTTCATGTCCCTCCATCTCTGCCCCCAGTGTCATGCCATCCCCCCCTTCATCTGCCCAGAGTTTCATGTCCCTCCATCTCTGCCCCCAGTGTCATGCCGTCCCCCCCTTCATCTGCCCAGAGTTTCATGTCCCTCCATCTCTGCCCCCAGTGTCATGCTGTCCCCCCCTTCATCTGCCCCTTCATTATGTTCCATCTAAAATGAAAAAAAAAACCTCTTATACTCACCTTCCAACGCTCCCCCGCTCAGTCTCTACTCATATGGATGTAGCCGCGGTGTGATGTCATCACTTCGCGGCTACACTGCAGAAGTCGCTTGTGTGTTCAACTCATCGGCGTCCTCCGGGCGCCGATCAGTTGAAACCGGGATATACCTCCCACCGACCGGGACGCTTGGGAGGTATGTGGCGACCCCTGTGTTTTGGTCGTTCGACCCTTGCCGGGGTCGCGACCCACAGGTTGAGAACCGCTGCTTTAGAAATTCTTAATTCTTAAGATTTTGGACTTAAAAAGGAATCTATCATCTAAGTATGATTCAATATTAACATTGTATTTTACACTACGGCGCAGCCAGTTTTCGGCAATACCCCCTTGCAACAGTAGCATGGAAGCTATACACACCCAGCAACACCAGTCAACTCCCAAAATGGATAAAAATTGGACAATGGGGGGTTTTTTTTGGTAATTTTTTAATTTCATTTTTTTATTTTTTTTATTTTACATTCTAGTTCCAAAATGGATACAAATGAGACAATGAATTCTATGTATCCCGGTGCCATTAGAAATGTATCCAGTCACACAAAGCACAAGCCCTGGGTAATGTGAGATTTGTGATCCTCCTCAGTATGAAGCCTCACTCCTCGCCATGGTAAATGAAGCGTCAGGTGTATTTTACAATTCAGAATTTATTTCGGAGCCTGACCCCTGTAATGGCAGTCACAGCCCATTTAGCTGAATTCATTGCAATTCTGTGCCCTGATAACGGGCCGGAAAATTGTTTTAATATGTACTATTAATAAAACGCCATATTTCCATGCGCCGCCGCCTTATCGGCTAAGGACAATGATACCCGGCTGTAAACAGAAGAGTATTCTATTATACAGATAAGCAGATGGAAGACGTCTTAGGAGAGATTCTATCTCCTCACTGCACAATCCTGGGCCCTTTCCTTTCTGTAAAGATGTTGGATTACTGGGAGATTATATGGTTGCCGGCAATGTCCACTGATATCATATACAAAAGGAGAAAAAATCTATATATCTATTACAGCCTAGGGCGGTATAATACTGTAGACGGTATGTAAAAGTAAAAGCTCTGGCGGCCATGAATAGACATGAATGGATTTATGTGAGAAATAAACATTTCTTATACATTGTTTCATAATCCAGAAAGTCTCATAATCTGGTCACATTCATGTAGATATATTATAGAACGGGGACAGATACATGGATTAGTTACATAGATAAAAGAGAAAAAAGATAGATAGATAGATAGATAGATAGATAGATAGATAGGAGATAGATAGATAGATAGATAGATAGATAGATATTAGATAGATAGGAGATGGATAGATAGATAGGAGATAGATAGATAGATAGATAGATAGATAGATAGATAGATAGATAGATAGATAGATAGATAGGAGATGGATAGATAGGAGATAGATAGATAGATAGATAGATAGATAGGAGATAGATAGATAGATAGATAGATAGATAGGAGATGGATAGATAGGAGATAGATAGATAGATAGATAGATAGATAGATAGATAGATAGATAGAAGATAGATAGATAGATAGATAGATAGATAGATAGATAGATAGATAGGAGATAGATAGATAGATAGATAGATAGATAGATAGATAGGAGGGAGATAGATAGATAGATAGATAGATAGATAGATAGATAGATGATAGATAGATAGATAGATAGATAGATAGATAGATAGATAGGAGATAGATAGATAGATAGATAGATAGATAGATAGATAGATAGGAGGGAGATAGATAGATAGATAGATAGATAGATAGATAGGAGATAGATAGATAGATAGATAGATAGATAGATAGATAGATAGATAGGAGGGAGATAGATAGGTAGATAGATAGGAGATAGATAGATAGATAGATAGATAGATAGATAGATAGATGGATAGATAGATAGATAGATAGATAGATAGATAGATAGGAGGGAGATAGATAGGATATAGATATATATATATATATATATATATATATATATATATATATATATAATAGATAGATAGATAGATAGATAGATAGATAGATAGATAGGAGATAGATAGATAGATAGATAGATAGATAGATAGATAGATAGAAGATAGATAGATAGATAGATAGATAGATAGGAGATAGATAGATAGATAGATAGATAGATAGATAGATAGGAGATAGATAGATAGATAGATAGATAGATAGATAGATAGATAGGAGATGGATAGATAGATAGATAGATAGATAGATAGATAGGAGATAGATAGATAGATAGATAGATAGAAGATAGATAGATAGATAGATAGATAGATAGATAGAAGATAGATAGATAGATAGATAGATAGATAGATAGATAGATAGGAGATAGATAGATAGATAGATAGATAGATAGATAGGAGGGAGATAGACAGATAGATAGGAGATAGATAGATAGATAGATAGATAGATAGATAGGAGATAGATAGATAGATAGATAGATAGATAGATAGATAGATAGATAGAAGATAGATAGATAGATAGATAGATAGATAGATAGATAGGAGATAGATAGATAGATAGATAGATAGATAGATAGGAGGGAGATAGATAGATAGATAGATAGGAGATAGATAGATAGATAGATAGATAGATAGATAGATAGATAGAAGATAGATAGATAGATAGATAGATAGGAGATAGATAGATAGATAGATAGATAGAAGATAGATAGATAGATAGATAGATAGATAGGAGATAGATAGATAGATAGATAGATAGATAGATAGATAGAAGATGGATAGATAGGAGATAGATAGATAGATAGATAGATAGATAGATAGATAGATAGAAGATAGATAGATAGATAGATAGATAGATAGATAGATAGGAGATAGATAGATAGATAGATAGATAGATAGGAGGGAGATAGATAGATAGATAGATAGATAGATAGATAGATAGGAGATAGATAGATAGATAGATAAATAGATAGATAGGAGATGGATAGATAGGAGATAGATAGATAGATAGATAGATAGATAGATAGATAGATAGATAGAAGATAGATAGATAGATAGATAGATAGATAGATAGGAGATAGATAGATAGATAGATAGATAGGAGGGAGATAGATAGATAGATAGATAGATAGATAGATAGATAGATAGATAGGAGATAGATAGATAGATAGATAGATAGGAGGGAGATAGATAGATAGATAGATAGATAGATAGATAGGAGGGAGATAGATAGATAGATAGATAGATAGATAGATAGATATTAGATAGATAGGAGATGGATAGATAGATAGGAGATAGATAGATAGATAGATAGATAGATAGATAGATAGATAGATAGGAGATGGATAGATAGGAGATAGATAGATAGATAGATAGATAGATAGATAGATAGATAGATAGGAGATGGATAGATAGGAGATAGATAGATAGATAGATAGATAGATAGATAGATAGGAGGGAGATAGATAGATAGATAGATAGATGATAGATAGATAGATAGATAGATAGATAGATAGATAGGAGGGAGATAGATAGATAGATAGATAGATAGATAGGAGATAGATAGATAGATAGATAGATAGGAGGGAGATAGATAGGTAGATAGATAGGAGATAGATAGATAGATGGATAGATAGATAGATAGATAGATAGATAGATAGATAGAAAGATAGGAGGGAGATAGATAGGATATATATATATATATATATATATATATATATATATATATATATATGATAGATAGATAGATAGATAGATAGTTAGGAGATAGATAGATAGATAGATAGATAGATAGAAGATAGATAGATAGATAGATAGATAGATAGATAGATAGATAGATGGGAGATAGATAGATAGATAGATAGATAGAAGATAGATAGATCGATAGATAGATAGATAGATAGATAGGAGATAGATAGATAGATAGATAGATAGATAGGAGATAGATAGATAGATAGATAGATAGATAGATAGATAGGAGATAGATAGATAGATAGATAGATAGATAGATAGGAGATAGATAGATAGATAGATAGATAGATAGATAGATAGATAGATATGAGACAGATACATAGATACATAGATAGATAAATAGAAGGAAAAAAATGCTTCCACAGGTCTCTGGAAATACTCTACATCTGACAGGAACTCTCTTTATATATTGAGCTCATTTGGCAGCTAATTTGCAAGATCATAAATATGACAATTAATAATTTAATCTATCGGTAATAAGAACAGATGGAATCACAAATAGAAGGACGGAGTAATTCAATGAACTGACTGTTATGTGTGTTTGCAAAGTGCATGATTTATAAGGCAAGATGACACAGAGCAGACACTGTCAGATATGCAGGCGCTGAGGTTTGGGAGAACAGGTGGCTATCATCATCAAATATTCATGGAACACGGTGCACGGAGGGGCACAGACAAAATAATAAGAACAACATCATGGCGGAGAATCCTGCACCGCTGTCCACACAGCAACAATGGAAGCAAGAACTTATCAAGAAGTTTAAAAGAAAAGTTAATATTTCTTTTTTTTTCCTTATTTTTCTTTTTATCTTTCTTTCTTTCTTTCTTTCTTTCTTTCTTTCTTTCTTTCTTTCTTTCTTTCTTTCTTTCTTTCTTTCTTTTCATCTTTCTTCCTTCATTCCTTCCTCTCTTCCTCCCTATGTCCTTCCTTCCTTTCTTCCTTTCTTTCTTTCTTTCTTTCTTTCTTTCTTTCTTTTCATCTTTCTTCCTTCCTTTCTCTCTTCCTCCCTATTTCCTTCCTTCCTTCCTTCCATTCTTTCTATATTTCTTTTTATCTTCCTTCCTTCCTTCCTCCTTCCTTCCTTCCTCCTTCCTTCCTCCCTTTTTCCTTCCTTCCTTCCTTCCTTCCTTCCTTCCTTCCTTCCATTCTTTTTATCTTCCTTCCTTCCTTCCTTCCTTCCTTCCTTCCTTCCTTCCTTCCTTCCTTCCTTTCATTCTTTTTATCTTCCTTCCTTCCTTCATTCCTCCTTCCTTCCTTCCTCCTTCCTTCCATTCTTTTTATGTTCCTTCCTTCTTTCCTCCTTCCTTCTTCCTTCCTTCTTTCCTTCCTTCCTTCCTTCCTTCCTTCCTTTTTTTCTTTCTTTCATTCTTTCTATTCATTTCTTTCTATTCATCTTTCTTTCTTTCTTTCTTTCTTTCTTTTTTCTCTTTCTACCTTCCTACCCCGCTCCCTTCCTCCTTTCCTTCCTTTCTTAATTTCTTCCTCCTTCCTTCCTTCCATTCTTTTTATGTTCCTTCCTTTCCTCCTTCCTTCCTTCCTTTCTTTTTATCTTCCTTCCTTCCTTCCTTCCTTCCTTCCTTCCTTCCTTCCTTCCTTTCTTTCTCTTCCTTTCTTTCTTTCTCTTCCTTTCTTTCTTTTTCTCTTTCTACCTTCCTACCCCGCTCCCTTCCTCCTTTCCTTCCTTCCTTCCTTCCTTCCTTCCTTCCTTTCTTCCTCCTTCCTTCCTTCCATTCTTTTTATGTTCCTTCCTTCCTCCTTCCTCCTTCTTTCTTTCTTTCTTTCTTTCTTTCTTTCTTTCTTTCTTTCTTTCCTTCCTTCCTTCCTTACATTGTTTTTTATCTTCCTTCTTTCCTTGCTCCTTCCTTCCCCCTTCCTTCCTTCCTTCCTTTCTTTTTATCTTCCTTCCTTCCTTCCTTCCTCCCTTCCTTCCTTCCTTCCTTCCTTTCTTTTTATCTTCCTTCCTCCCTTCCTCCCTTTTTCCTTCCTTCCTTCCTTCCTTCCTTGCTTCCTTCCTTCCTTCCTCCTTCCTTTCTTCCTCCTTCCTTCCTTCCATTCTTTTTATCTTCCTTCCTTCCCCCTTCCTTCCTTCCTTCCTTCCTTCCTTCCTTTCTTTTTATCTTCCTTCCTTCCTCCCTCCCTTCCTTCCTCCCTCCCTTCCTTCATTCCTGCCTTCCTTTCTTTTTATCTTCCTTCCTTCCTTCCTCCCTTTTTCCTTCCTTCCTTCCTTCCTTCCTTCCTTCCTCCTTCCTTTCTTCCTCCTTCCTTCCTTCCATTCTTTTTATCTTCCTTCTTTCCTTCCTCCTTCCTTCCTTCCTTCCTTCCCCCTTCGTTCCTTCCTTCCTTCCTTCCTTCCTTTTTATCTTCCTTCCTTCCTCCCTCCCTACCTTCCTTTCTTTTTATCTTCCTTCCTTCCTTCCTTCCTTCCTCCCTCCCTCCCTTCCTTCCTTCCTTCCTTCCTTCCTTCCTTCCTTCCTTCCTTTCTTTCTCTTCCTTTCTTTCTTTCTCTTCCTTTCTTTCTTTTTCTCTTTCTACCTTCCTACCCCGCTCCCTTCCTCCTTTCCTTCCTTCCTTCCTTCCTTCCTTCCTTCCTTTCTTCCTCCGTCCTTCCTTCCATTCTTTTTATGTTCCTTCCTTCCTCCTTCCTCCTTCTTTCTTTCTTTCTTTCTTTCTTTCTTTCTTTCTCTTCCTTCCTTCCTTCCTTACATTGTTTTTTATCTTCCTTCTTTCCTTGCTCCTTCCTTCCCCCTTCCTTCCTTCCTTCCTTTCTTTTTATCTTCCTTCCTTCCTTCCTCCCTTCCTTCCTTCCTTCCTTCCTTCCTTTCTTTTTATCTTCCTTCCTCCCTTCCTCCCTTTTTCCTTCCTTCCTTCCTTCCTTCCTTCCTCCTTCCTTTCTTCCTCCTTCCTTCCTTCCATTCTTTTTATCTTCCTTCCTTCCCCCTTCCTTCCTTCCTTCCTTCCTTCCTTTCTTTTTATCTTCCTTCCTTCCTCCCTCCCTTCCTTCCTCCCTCCCTTCCTTCATTCCTGCCTTCCTTTCTTTTTATCTTCCTTCCTTCCTTCCTCCCTTTTTCCTTCCTTCCTTCCTTCCTTCCTTCCTTCCTTCCTTCCTTCCTTCCTTCCTTCCTCTTCCTTTCTTCCTCCTTCCTTCCTTCCATTCTTTTTATCTTCCTTCTTTCCTTCCTCCTTCCTTCCTTCCTTCCTTCCTTCCTTCCTTCCCCCTTCGTTCCTTCCTTCCTTCCTTCCTTTTTATCTTCCTTCCTTCCTCCCTCCCTACCTTCCTTTCTTTTTGTCTTCCTTCCTTCCTTCCTTCCTTCCTCCCTCCCTTCCTTCCTTCCTTCCTTCCTTCCTTCCTCCTTCCTTCCTTTTTATCTTCCTTCCTTTCTTTCTTTCTTTCTTTCTTTCATTCTTTCTTTCTCTTTCTTTCTTTCTTTCCTTCCATCCTTCCTTCCTCCTTCCTTCCTTCCTTACATTCTTTTTATCTTCCTTCTTTCCTTCCTCCTTCCTTCCCCCTTCCTTCCTTCCTTTCTTTTTATCTTCCTTCCTCCCTCCCTCCCTTCCTTCCTCCCTTCCTTCCTTCCTTTCTTTTTATCTTCCTTCCTCCCTTTTTCCTTCCTTCCTTCCTTCCTTCCTTCCTTCCTTCCTTCCTCCTTCCTTTCTTCCTCTTTCCTTCCTTCCATTCTTTTTATCTTCCTTCCCCTTCCTTCCTTCCTTTCTTTTTATCTTCCTTCCTTCCTCCCTCCCTTCCTTCCTCCCTCCCTTCCTTCCTTCCTTCCTGCTTTCCTTTCTTTTTATCTTCCTTCCTTCCTCCCTTTTTCCTTCCTTCCTTCCTCCTTCCTTTCTTCCTCCTTCCTTCCAATCTTTTTATCTTCCTTCTTTCCTTCCTCCTTCCTTCCTTCCTTCCTTCCTTCCCCCTTCCTTCCTTCCTTCCTTCCTTCCTTCCTTCCTTTTTATCTTCCTTCCTTCCTCCCTCCCTTCCTTCCTTCCTTTCATTTTATCTTCCTTCCTTCCTTCCTTCCTTCCTTCCTTCCTTCCTCCCTTCCTTCCTTCCTTCCTCCTTCCTTCCTATCTTCCTTCCGTCCTTCCTTTTTTTTTCTTTCTTTCATTCTTTCTCTTCTTTCTTTCTTTCTTTCTTTCTTTCTTTCTTTCTTTCTTTCTTTCTTTCTTTCTTTTCTCCCTTCCTACCCCGCTCCCTTCCTCCCTTCCTTCCTTCCTGCCTTCATTCCTCCTTCCTTCCTTTTATTCTTTTTATGTTCCTTCCTTCCTCCCTCCCTCCCTCCCTCCCTCCCTCCCTCCCTCCCTCCCTCCTTCCTTCCTTCCTTCCTTCCTTCCTTCCTTCCTTCATTCCTTTTTATCTTCCTGCCTTCCTTCCTTCCTTCCTTCCTTCCTTCCTTCCTTCCTTCCTTCCTTCCTTCCTTCCTTCCTTCCTGTTCTTTTTCTTTTTTTTGCTCATTTTTCTTTTTTCTCTTTACTAAACAATATATTACAAATATTGCAAAATTCATGACCTTCTCCACCTCCACCTTTGTGTC